>NC_052309.1:12291713-12498135 GCF_016432855.1 Salvelinus namaycush | reverse complement strand
GGTTCCGTCTGTCTAACACACTGACATGTACAGCTCTCTGGGTGAGGTTCTGTCTGTCTAACACACTGACATGTACAGCTCTCTGGGTGAGGTTCTGTATGTCTAACACACTGACATGTACATCTCTCTGGGTGAGGTTCTGTCTGTCTAACACACTGACATGTACATCTCTCTGGGTGAGGTTATGTCTGTCTAACACTCTGACATGTACAGCTCTCTGGGTGAGGTTCTGTCTGTCTAACACACTGACATGTACATCTCTCTGGGTGAGGTTCTGTCTGTCTAACACACTGACATGTACAGCTCTCTGGGTGAGGTTCTGTCTAGTACACTGACATGTACATCTCTCTGGGTGAGGTTCTGTCTGTCTAACACACTAACATGTACATCTCTCTGGGTGAGGTTCTGTCTGTCTAACACACTGACATGTACAGCTCTCTGGGTGAGGTTCCGTCTGTCTAACACACTGACATGTACAGCTCTCTGGGTGAGGTTCTGTCTGTCTAACACACTGACATGTACAGCTCTCTGGGTGAGGTTCTGTATGTCTAACACACTGACATGTACATCTCTCTGGGTAAGGTTCTGTCTGTCTAACACACTGACATGTACAGCTCTCTGGGTAAGGTTCTGTCTGTCTAACACACTGACATGTACATCTCTCTGGGTGAGGTTCTGTCTAACACACTGACATGTACATCTCTCTGGGTGAGGTTCTGTCTGTCTAACACACTGACATGTACATCTCTCTGGGTGAGGTTCTGTCTGTCTAACACACTGACATGTACATCTCTCTGGGTGAGGTTCTGTCTGTCTAACACACTGACATGTACATCTCTCTGGGTAAGGTTCTGTCTGTCTAACACACTGACATGTACAGCTCTCTGGGTGAGGTTCTGTATGTCTAACACACTGACATGTACAGCTCTCTGGGTGAGGTTCTGTCTGTCTAACACACTGACATGTACAGCTCTCTGGGTGAGGTTCTGTCTAGCACACTGACATGTACAGCTCTATGGGTGAGGTTCTGTCTGTCTAACACACTGACATGTACAGCTCTCTGGGTGAGGTTCTGTCTAACACACTGACATTTACAGCTCTCTGGGTGAGGTTCTGTCTAACACACTGACATGTACAGCTATCTGGGTGAGGTTCTGTCTGTCTAACACACTGACATGTACATCTCTCTGGGTGAGGTTCTGTCTGTCTAACACACTGACATGTACATCTCTCTGGGTGAGGTTCTGTCTGTCTAACACACTGACATGTACAGCTCTCTGGGTGAGGTTCTGTCTGTCTAACACACTGACATGTACATCTCTCTGGGTGAGGTTATGTCTGTCTAACACACTGACATGTACAGCTCTCTGGGTGAGGTTCTGTCTGTCTAACACACTGACATGTACATCTCTCTGGGTGAGGGTCTGTCTAACACACTGACATGTACAGCTCTCTGGGTGAGGTTCTGTCTGTCTAACACACTGACATGTACATCTCTCTGGGTGAGGTTCTGTCTGTCTAACACACTGACATGTACAGCTCTCTGGGTGAGGTTCTGTCTGTCTAACACACTGACATGTACATCTCTCTGGGTGAGGTTATGTCTGTCTAACACACTGACATGTACATCTCTCTGGGTGAGGTTCTGTCTGTCTAACACACTGACATGTACAGCTCTCTGGGTGAGGTTCCGTCTGTCTAACACACTGACATGTACAGCTCTCTGGGTGAGGTTCTGTCTGTCTAACACACTGACATGTACAGCTCTCTGGGTGAGGTTCTGTATGTCTAACACACTGACATGTACATCTCTCTGGGTAAGGTTCTGTCTGTCTAACACACTGACATGTACATCTCTCTGGGTGAGGTTCTGTCTAACACACTGACATGTACATCTCTCTGGGTGAGGTTCTGTCTGTCTAACACACTGACATGTACAGCTCTCTGGGTGAGGTTATGTCTGTCTAACACACTGACATGTACAGCTCTCTGGGTGAGGTTCTGTCTGTCTAACACACTGACATGTACAGCTCTCTGGGTGAGGTTCTGTCTGTCTAACACACTGACATGTACAGCTCTCTGGGTGAGGTTCTGTCTGTCTAACACACTGACATGTACATCTCTCTGGGTGAGGTTCTGTCTGTCTAACACACTGACATGTACATCTTTCTGGGTAAGGTTCTGTCTGTCTAACACACTGACATGTACAGCTCTCTGGGTGAGGTTCTGTATGTCTAACACACTGACATGTACAGCTCTCTGGGTGAGGTTCTGTCTGTCTAACACACTGACATGTACAGCTCTCTGGGTGAGGTTCTGTCTAGCACACTGACATGTACAGCTCTATGGGTGAGGTTCTGTCTGTCTAACACACTGACATGTACAGCTCTCTGGGTGAGGTTCTGTCTAACACACTGACATGTACAGCTCTCTGGGTGAGGTTCTGCCTGTCTAACACACTGACATGTACAGCTCTCTGGGTGAGGTTCTGTCTAACACACTGACATGTACATCTCTCTGGGTGAGGTTATGTCTGTCTAACACACTGACATGTACAGCTCTCTGGGTGAGGTTCTGTCTGTCTAACACACTGACATGTACATCTCTCTGGGTGAGGTTCTGTCTGTCTAACACACTGACATGTACAGCTCTCTGGGTGAGGTTCTGTCTGTCTAACACACTGACATGTACATCTCTCTGGGTGAGGTTATGTCTGTCTAACACACTGACATGTACAGCTCTCTGGGTGAGGTTCCGTCTGTCTAACACACTGACATGTACAGCTCTCTGGGTGAGGTTCTGTCTGTCTAACACACTGACATGTACAGCTCTCTGGGTGAGGTTCTGTCTGTCTAACACACTGACATGTACATCTCTCTGGGTGAGGTTCTGTCTGTCTAACACACTGACATGTACATCTCTCTGGGTAAGGTTCTGTCTGTCTAACACACTGACATGTACAGCTCTCTGGGTGAGGTTCTGTATGTCTAACACACTGACATGTACAGCTCTCTGGGTGAGGTTCTGTCTGTCTAACACACTGACATGTACAGCTCTCTGGGTGAGGTTCTGTCTAGCACACTGACATGTACAGCTCTATGGGTGAGGTTCTGTCTGTCTAACACACTGACATGTACAGCTCTCTGGGTGAGGTTCTGTCTAACACACTGACATGTACAGCTCTCTGGGTGAGGTTCTGTCTAACACACTGACATGTACAGCTATCTGGGTGAGGTTCTGTCTGTCTAACACACTGACATGTACATCTCTCTGGGTGAGGTTCTGTCTGTCTAACACACTGACATGTACAGCTCTCTGGGTGAGGTTCTGTCTGTCTAACACACTGACATGTACATCTCTCTGGGTGAGGTTATGTCTGTCTAACACACTGACATGTACAGCTCTCTGGGTTAGGTTCTGTCTGTCTAACACACTGACATGTACATCTCTCTGGGTGAGGTTCTATCTGTCTAACACACTGACATGTACAGCTCTCTGGGTGAGGTTCTGTCTGTCTAACACACTGACATGTACATCTCTCTGGGTGAGGGTCTGTCTAACACACTGACATGTACAGCTCTCTGGGTGAGGTTCTGTCTGTCTAACACACTGACATGTACAGCTCTCTGGGTGAGGGTCTGTCTAACACACTGACATGTACATCTCTCTGGGTGAGGTTCTGCCTGTCTAACACACTGACATGTACAGCTCTCTGGGTGAGGTTCTGTCTAGTACACTGACATGTACATCTCTCTGGGTGAGGTTCTGTATGTCTAACACACTGACATGTACAGCTCTCTGGGTGAGGTTCTGTCTAACACACTGACATGTACATCTCTCTGGGTGAGGTTCTGTCTGTCTAACACACTGACATGTACAGCTCTCTGGGTGAGGTTCTGTCTGTCTAACACACTAACATGTACATCTCTCTGGGTGAGGTTCTGTCTGTCTAACACACTGACATGTACATCTCTCTGGGTGAGGTTATGTCTGTCTAACACACTGACATGTACATCTCTCTGGGTGAGGTTCTGTCTGTCTAACACACTGACATGTACATCTCTCTGGGTGAGGTTATGTCTGTCTAACACACTGACATGTACAGCTCTCTGGGTGAGGTTCTGTCTAACACACTGACATGTACAGCTCTCTGGGTGAGGTTCTGTCTAACACACTGACATGTACAGCTCTCTGGGTGAGGTTCTGTCTGTCTAACACACTGACATGTACAGCTCTCTGGGTGAGGTTCTGTCTAACACACTGACATGTACAGCTATCTGGGTGAGGTTCTGTCTGTCTAACACACTGACATGTACATCTCTCTGGGTGAGGTTCTGTCTGTCTAACACACTGACATGTACAGCTCTCTGGGTGAGGTTCTGTCTGTCTAACACACTGACATGTACATCTCTCTGGGTGAGGTTATGTCTGTCTAACACACTGACATGTACAGCTCTCTGGGTGAGGTTATGTCTGTCTAACACACTGACATGTACATCTCTCTGGGTGAGGTTCTATCTGTCTAACACACTGACATGTACAGCTCTCTGGGTGAGGTTCTGTCTGTCTAACACACTGACATGTACATCTCTCTGGGTGAGGGTCTGTCTAACACACTGACATGTACAGCTCTCTGGGTGAGGTTCTGTCTGTCTAACACACTGACATGTACAGCTCTCTGGGTGAGGTTCTGTCTGTCTAACACACTGACATGTACAGCTCTCTGGGTGAGGGTCTGTCTAACACACTGACATGTACAGCTCTCTGGGTGAGGGTCTGTCTAACACACTGACATGTACATCTCTCTGGGTGAGGTTCTGCCTGTCTAACACACTGACATGTACAGCTCTCTGGGTGAGGTTCTGTCTAGTACACTGACATGTACATCTCTCTGGGTGAGGTTCTGTATGTCTAACACACTGACATGTACAGCTCTCTGGGTGAGGTTCTGTCTAACACACTGACATGTACATCTCTCTGGGTGAGGTTCTGTCTGTCTAACACACTGACATGTACAGCTCTCTGGGTGAGGTTCTGTCTGTCTAACACACTAACATGTACATCTCTCTGGGTGAGGTTCTGTCTGTCTAACACACTGACATGTACAGCTCTCTGGGTGAGGTTCTGTCTGTCTAACACACTGACATGTACAGCTCTCTGGGTGAGGTTCTGTCTGTCTAACACACTGACATGTACAGCTCTCTGGGTGAGGTTCTGTCTGTCTAACACACTGACATGTACAGCTCTCTGGGTGAGGTTCTGTCTAGTACACTGGCATGTACAGCTCTCTGGGTGAGGTTCTGTATGTCTAACACACTGACATGTACATCTCTCTGGGTGAGGTTCTGTCTGTCTAACACACTGACATGTACATCTCTCTGGGTGAGGTTCTGTCTATCTAACACACTGACATGTACAGCTCTCTGGGTGAGGTTCTGTCTAACACACTGACATGTACAGCTCTCTGGGTGAGGTTCTGTCTGTCTAACACACTGACATGTACAGCTCTCTGGGTGAGGTTCTGTCTGTCTAACACACTGACATGTACAGCTCTCTGGGTGAGGTTCTATCTGTCTAACACACTGACATGTACAGCTCTCTGGGTGAGGTTCTGTCTGTCTAACACACTGACATGTACAGCTCTCTGGGTGAGGTTCTGTCTGTCTAACACACTGACATGTACATCTCTCTGGGTGAGGTTCTGTCTAACACACTGACATGTACAGCTCTCTGGGTGAGGTTCTGTCTGTCTAACACACTGACATGTACATCTCTCTGGGTGAGGTTCTGTCTAACACACTGACATGTACAGCTCTCTGGGTGAGGTTCTGTCTGTCTAACACACTGACATGTACAGCTCTCTGGGTGAGGTTTTGCCTCTATTGGGTGAGTTATTCCCTTCCATCTCTGACACTGCTTTCCCAAATATTCATATTTTCTTAATTCCATTCCTTTACTTTAGATTTGTGTGTATTGTTGTGAAATCGTTAGATATTACTGCACTGTTGGAGTTTGAAACACAAGCATTTCGCTACACCCGCAATAACATCTGCTAAACACGTGTATGTGACAAATAACATTTTATTGATTTGATGTATTCCAGGTTATGGACATGTGCAGTCAGGTGGCAAGTCAAAAAAGTTATATGTGGCTTGTATAAATGTTATGCTGAGTGCAAGGTCTTTCCCAGTTCAGACATCAGTATCAACCCGTCTTTCAGTCAGAGGACTCCATGACCAAAGCCTCTCCTGTCCTTCATCTGTAAAGAAAAAGGAGAAAAAAAAGAGGTTAAGTTGATGAGTGACACATGTATTGAAAGGGTGGTGTTGTCTTGTCCATATATTCAGGTTATTGTCTATCTGTAAATTCTGTTTATACTTATTAGTAATCGCCTTTAATCTCTTCTAAGGTGTTTTCCAGTGCCAGTAGATCAGCTCCAGACCCCCCTCGTCACAGATACCGGTGTTAGAAGTGGATTTTTATATGTTTTATATATGTTTGTCTTACATAGATAACACTATTGATACCCAGGGCTGATCAGGCCTTAGAAAAACAACAGCACTTACAGTATTAACAAAGGCAATGTATAGGAAAGACAGTTGGCTGACTTAGGCAGAAAAGTTAACATGAAGGAGCCTGACTTACAGATCTGACCCAGCTCCTATCAGAGAAATAGAGGGAAGGAGAGAAAGAAAGACTGTCATCATACAGTCATGGAAGCCAACAGTTAACAGCTAATTCACAAGGGACATGTACAAGACACAAACACTGATTGCATTATCAATGGTGGTTATGTCCTACATTACTCTGAAACGGGACTAGTATCAGGCCACTGGTTCCTTATCTGGGGATCTGTCATCATTATTTTTGCACTATTAAATACACAATAATGTTGTTGCTTGTGAGCATATTTTTTGGGGTGTGCTGAAGCCCTCAAACGCTAGCTAGCTAGCTAGTTTGCTTGATTATTTAACAGGGATCTTACAGTATCAAGCCAGTTCGAATTAAAACATTATTAAAAGCAAGGTGGCAACATGCATCAAACATGTTGTCAGGTTTGGTTGATTATTAACTAGCTAGCTAACGTTAGCTTGCACGGATCAACATGAGTTCAGGTTCAATGCAAATCTTCCTCTCACATTACACATTAGGGAGAGGCTATGTATTCAGCGAGTTACATCACAGTATCATAGCCTAGCGGCATAACCTGTCAAATAATGACATGTAGCTAGCTATAAAGAAAACGTAGCTACTTACCAACAACACACCAGTCTCAGGTTTGACGTTTACAGGGTTGGAACCATACACATTAAAACCAGTACATAGTGATAGCACTGACGTCACCCACGTATTCCTATGGAAAATAAATGTTGAAAATAAGGTCTGAGGTTAACATAGGCTTGGGAGATATTATAAGTTTTGTTCATTGAGATAATAGCAGTCAGTTAACTTCTTATGGCTGGGGGCAGTATTGAGTAGCTTGGATGAATAAGGTACCCAGAGGAAACTGCCTGCTACTCAGTCCCAGAAGCTAAGATATGCATATTATAGATTTGCATATCTTAGAATCTATTGTAGATTTGGATTGAAAACACTCTGAAGTTTCTAAAACTGTTTGAATGATGTCTGTAAGTATAACAGAACTCACATGGCAGGCCAAAACCTGAGAAAAAATCCAATCAGGAAGTGGGAAATCTGAGGTTTGTAGGTTTGCCTACTCAATATACAGTGTCTATGGGGGCATATTGCACTTCCTACGGCTTCCACTAGATGTCAACAGTCTTTAGAACCTTGTTTGATGCTTCTACTGTGAAGGAGGGGGGAATGGGAGCTGTTTGAGTCAGGTCTCTGGCAGAGTGCGACAAGCTCACTCAGGCGCGCCCCCGTGAGAGTTAGCTGCGTTCCATCGCATTTCTACAGACAAAGGAATTCTCCGGTTGAAACATTATTGAAGATTTATGTTAAAAACATCCTAAAGATTGATTCTATACATCGTTTGACATGTTTCTATGAACTGTAATGGAATTTTTTTACTTTTCGTCTGACCTGCGCGTCATCAATTTGGATTTTGGAACATAACGCGCAAACAAAAAGGAGGTATTTGGACATAAATTATGGACATTATCGAACAAGACAAACATTTATTGTGGAACTGGGATTCCTGGGAGTGCATTCTGATGAAGATCATCAAAGGTAAGTGTATATTTATAATGCTATTTCTGACTTCTGTTGACTCCACAACATGGCGGATATCTGTATGGCTTGTTTTGGTCTCTGAGCGCTGTACTCAGATTATAGCATGGTGTGCTTTTTCCGTAAAGTTTTTTTGAAATCTGACACAGTGGTTGCATTAAGGAGAAGTTTATCTAAAGTTCCATGTATAATACTTGTATCTTTTACCAATGTTTATTATGAGTATTTCTGTAAATTGATGTGGCTCTGCAAAATCACCGGATGTTTTGGAGGCAAAACATTACTGAACATAACGCGCCAATGTAAACTAAGATTTTTGGATATAAATATGAACTTTATTGAACAAAACATACATGTATTGTGTAACATGAAGTCCTATGAGTGTCATTTGATGAAGATCATCAAAGGTTAGTGATTAATTTTATCTCTATTTCTGCTTTTTGTGACTCCTCTCTTTGGCTGGAAAAATGGCTGTGTTTTTCTGTGACTAGGTACTGACCTAACATAATCATTTGGTGTGCTTTCGTCGTAAAGCCTTTTTGAAATCGGACACTGTGGTGGGATTAACAACAAGTGTATCTTTAAAATGGTGTAAAATACTTGTATGTTTGAGAAATTTTAATTATGAGATTTCTGTTGTTTGAATTTGGCGCCCTGCACTTTCACTGGCTGTTGTCAAGTCGATCCCGTTAGCGGGATCTCAGCCATATTAACATTACCTTTTATTAATTATGAAGCCTTTATGTTCTTTTTGTGGGTTTTATTATTATATAAATTCTTCAAAGTTCACAAAAAGTGACATTAGTTGATGAAGATTCTCATAGAACAAAACATATAAGATCTCCTAAGCCTGTGTTTACCAGATACCAATTTTAGGCATTTATCGAAAACCCCAACAAAAACGCCATTAATTTCCCCAATAGGCTTTGTCCAACGAACCATGGCTGAATTAGTGCGTACAAAAATATATTATTACTATTTCTCTCTATTGCTGAATTGGGATGAACGGAATGGAGGACCAAACCCACTGTAATTAGAATTAAATAAATAAATAGACAAACAAATAAATAGATAAATAGATTAATAAATAAATGCATAAATAAATGGATGATTGAATGCACACAAATAATACAATTATGAATCCCACATTCTATCATTTTATTCATTTATATTATTTATTAATTTCTTTCTTTCTATATTTCTTCTTCCAATATGATAATGAGGAGGTGTCAATCAAACGTATGTGGGTGGTATCTAACACACCATTGGTTGATCAATGCCACGGTGCGTTGCTCAATTGCATTTGTTTGGGCTGAGTTCAGCATGACAGAATGTGTTCAAAGGTCATGTTTCACGTTAGCACCCCCCAAACAACGTGTAGCGCATATACAGTTGAAGTCAGAAGTTTACATACACTCATGTTGGAGTCATTAAAACTCGTTTTTCAACTACTCCACAAATTTCTTGTTAACAAACTATAGTTTTGGCAACTCGGTTAGGACATCTACTTTGTACATGACACAAGTAATTTTTCCAACAATTATTTACAGACAGATTATTTCACTTATAATTCACTGTATCACAATTCCAGTGGGTCAGAAGTTTACATACACTAAGTTGACTGTGCCTGTAACGCTCGTCTTCCTCCTCGTCTGAGGAGGAGCAAGGATCGGACCAAAGTGCAGCGTGGTTTGAATACATATTTTAATATTGCAACGAAGACGAAAAACACTTGACAAAATACAAAACAATAAACGACGTGAACAAACGAACGAAAACAGTACCGTGTGGCGAACAAACACAGACACGGCAACAATCACCCACAAACAAACAGTGAAAACAGCCTACCTTAATATGGTTCCCAATCAGAGACAATGACAAACACCTGCCTCTGATTGAGAACCATATTAGGCCAAACGAACAAACCTAAACATAGAAACAAATAACATAGACTGCCCACCCCAACTCACGCCCTGACCATACTAAATAAAGACAAAACAAGTGAAATAAGGTCAGGAACGTGACCGTGCCTTTAAAACCTCTTGGCGCACAGATCCCTTTAGCGGGATCATTTTCGTCAACATCCGCTGAATTGCAGAGCGCCAAATTCAAATTAAATTACTAAAAATATTTAATTTCATGAAATCACAAGTGCAATATACCAAAACACAGTTTAGCTTGTTGTTAATCCACCTGTTGTGTCAGATTTTGAAAATAAGCTTTACAGCGAAAGCAAACCAAGCATTTGTGTGAGGACATCGATCAGTAGACAAAACATTACAAACAGCTAGCAGCGAAGTAGCTTGGTCATGAAAGTCAGAAAAACAATCAAATTAATCGCTTACCTTTGATGATCTTCGGATGTTTGCACTCACGAGACTCCCAGTTACTACACAATAAATGTTTGTTTTGTTCGCTAAAGATTATTTTTATATCCAAAAACCTCCATTTGGTTGGCGCGTTTTGTTGAGTAATCCACAGGCTCATGCAGGTCATGACGGGCAGACGAAAATTCCAAATAGTATCCGTAAAGTTCGTAGAAACATGTCAAACGTTTTTTATAATCAATCCTCAGGTTGTTTCTAACATAAATAATTGATAATATTTCAACCGGACGGGGAATGATTCAGTACAAGAGAGAGAAAAAATGTCGAGCTACCACTGTTGCGCGCATGAACTAATCGAAGGACATCTGGCAGTCCACTGACGCGATGTGATAAATTTCGCTAATTTTTCAGAATAAAAGCTTGAAACTATGTCTAAAGACTGTTCACACCCTGTGGAAGCCATAGGAAAAGGAATCTGGTTGATATCCCTTTAAATGGAGGAAAGGCAGGCAATGGAACAGGGATTTTTCAAAATAAGAGGCACTTCCTGGTTGGATTTCCTCAGGTTTTCATCTGCAAAATCAGTTCTTTTATACTCACAGACAATATTTTGACAGTTTTGGAAACTTTAGAGTGTTTCTATCCTAATCTGCCAATTATATGCATATTCGAGCATCTGGGCCTGAGAAATAGGCAGTTTACTTTGGGAACGTTATTTTTCCAAACATAAAAATACTGCCCTCTAGCTTCAAGAGGACAGCTTGGAAAATTCCAGAAAATTATGTAATGGCTTAAGAAGCTTTTGATATGCTAATTGACATCAGTTGAGTATATTGGAAGTGTACCTGTGGATGTATTTCAAGGCCTACCTTCAAATTCAGTGCCTCTTTGCTTGACATCATGTGAAAATCAAAAGAAATCAGCCAAGACCTCAGAAAAAAAATGTGTAGACCTCCACAAGTCTGGTTCATCCTTGGGAGCAATTTCCAAACACCTGAAGGTACCATGTTCAAATCAAATCAAATCAAAAATCAAATCAAAGTTTATTTGTCACGTGCGCCGAATACAACAGGTGTAGTAGACCTTACAGTGAAATGCTTACTTACAGGCTCTAACCAATGGTGCGGGAAAAAAAGAAATAAAACAACAGTAAAAAGACATTTGAAAAAAGAGTAGCAAGGCTATATACAGACACCTGTTAGTCAGGCTTATTGAAGTAGTATGTACATGTAGGTATCGTTAAAGTGACTATGCATATATGATGAACAGAGAGTAGCAGAAGCGTAAAAAGAGGGGTTGGCGGGTGGTGGGACACAATGCAGATAGCCCGGTTAGCCAATGTGCGGGAGCACTGGTTGGTCGGGCCAATTTAGGTAGTATGTACATGAATGTATAGTTAAAGTGACTATGCATATAAGATAAACAGAGAGATGTTCATCTGTACAAACAATAGTACTTAAGTATAAACACCATGGGACCACGCAGCCGTCATACCGCTCAGGAAGGAGACGCGTTCTGTCTCCTAAAGATGAACGTACTAAGGTGCGAAAAGTGCAAATCAATCCCAGAACAACAGCAAAGGACCTTGTGAAGATGCTGGAGGAAACAGGTACAAAAGTATCTATATCCACAGTAAAACAAGTCCTATATCGACATAACCTGAAAGGCCGCACAGCAAGGAAGAAGCCACTGCTCCAAAACCGCCATAAAAAAAGCCAGACTACGGTTTGCAACTGCACATGGGGACAAAGAGCGTACTTTTTGGAGAAATGTCCTCTGGTGTGATCAAACAAAAATAGAACTGTTTGGCCATAATGACCATTGTTATGTTTGGAGGAAACAGGGGGAGGCTTGCAAGCCGAAGAACACCATCCCAACCGTGAAGCACGGGGGTGGCACAGCATCATGTTGTGGGGGGGCTTTGCTGCAGGAGGGACTGGTGCACTTCACAAATAGATGGCATCATGAGGCGGGGAAATTATGTGGATATATTGAAGCAACATCTCAAGACATCAGTCAGGAAGTTAAAGCTTGGTCGCAAATGGGTCTTCCAAATGGACAGTGACCCCAAGTATACTTCCAAAGTTGTGACGAAATGGCTTAAGGACAACAAAGTCAAGGTATTGAAGTGGCCATCACAAGGCCCTGACTTCAATCCTATAGAAAATTTGTGGGCAGAACTGAAAAAGCGTGTGCGAGCAAGGAGGTCTACAAACCTGACTCAGTTACACCAGCTCTGTCAGGAGGAATGGGACACAATTCACCCAACTTATTTTTGGAAGCTTGTGGAAGGGTACCCAAAACGTTTGACCCAAGTTAAACAATTTCAAGGCAATGCTACCAAATGCTAATTGAGTGAATGTAAACTTCTGACCCACTGGGAATGTGGTGAAAGTATATAATTCTCTCTACTATTATTCTGACATTTCACATTCTTAAAATAAAGTGGTGATCCTAACTGACCTAAGACAGGGAACTTTTACTGGGATTAATTGTCAGAAATTGTGAAAAACTGAGTTTAAATGTATTTGGCTAAGGTGTATGTAAACTTCCGACTTCAACTGTAGCTATGTACCAATATAATATAACTTTTTGGCGGGAAATTGGAAATTATATCTATGATATGTGCACCATAAAGACACAAAAATAACAAATGGAACATTGTCCTTACTTGCTGTAAAAACAGGTGAATAGTTTTGAAAGACTGAGCCATTGACTGCCTGCCTGCACCAGCTGGCTGTGTTACTAGTGGGTTGCTTTTGATAATAAGGCACTGGACTACAGCCATATAGTTTTGAACCTAGATGAAGACCAAAAGACGGGAGTAGGCAAGAAGGAGTTGACCGGGATGAGCGAGAGGAATGTCCAGTTGGCCAGAAAAGTATCAGGATAAGGTAAGACCCAGATGCAGACCGTGTCGAAGTAACAAAGTTTATTACAGCAACAGAGGCAAAGGTAGAGGATGGCAGGTTCAGGGTCAGGTCAGGCAGAGGTTGGAAATCCAGATAGGGGCAAAGATACAGGACGGCAGGCTCAGGGTCAGGCAGAGGGGTCAGGCGGGTGGTTTCAGGGTCAGGACAGGCAAGTGTCAAAAACCAAGAGGGCGAGAAAAAGAGAGTCTGGGAAAAGACAGGAGCTGACAGGACAAACAATGGTAAGCTTGACAAACAAGACCAACTGGCAACAGACAAACAGAAAACACAGTTATTAGTACACAGGGGATAATGGGGAAGATGGGCGACACCTGGAGGGGGGTGGAGACAACCACAAAGACAGGTGAAAAAGATCAGGGCATGACAGAAAAGCATGGTAAGCTAACGTTAATGAGTATCAAGCTAGCTAACTTGGCTAAAACTGACAAAGTTGAGTTCGCTAGCTAGCTGCGTTTTACATCCAGACTCTCAGTTTTAGACTTAGCTAGTTAGCTAGCTTATGGAGGACCAAACCTCCTGCAATTATAATGAAATTAATGAATAAATAATACACATAAATAGATAAATAAATAAATCCACACATAATTAAATAAATGAGCAAGAAAAAAATATGTATTCATTTTTTCTACATATCTGTATGTATTTAATTATATATCTATGTATTATCTAATTATTCAAACTTAAATTCATTTATATATTTATTCATTTCTGTATTTCTTCCTCCAATATGATAATGAGGGGTTGTCAATCAAATGCCTGTGGGTGGTATCTAAAACACCATTGGTTGATCAATGTCAAGGTGCGTTGCTCGACTGCTTTTGCTGGCTTTTGCACCACCAATATGAAATTAGCCACAATAGTAGAATTTGCAGTTTGCCTTCAGAATAAAAGTCCTGAGTTAAAACTGATGCAAACAGATACAAATTGTGGAATCATGGCATATTTGGACTGGATAATGTTTAACAAGTTTGGAATGTTACATAAATCCAACAAAAAACAATAATTAGTTGATTTGACCAAAACATTTAAATCAGTTGAAATCGCAGTGGATGTATTAGACTTCAGAATTGATTTGTGGGCATACTGTATGCATTGTACAGCCTTACCTATATATCTTGGGTTCATGAAATGTTCACATCTGTGAAGAGTTTACACAAATATTAGCATCGTAACTCTTGTTGCTGGACTTTAACTGTGGGAAATCATCTCACTATTCAGCGTATTGAACATTCATATTGCAATGTACAGCTTTACCTATTGATCTTGGGTCCACGAAATGGGGCATTAGTCCAGAACACAACTGTGAGGAGGTTACATAATATTAGCGTCGTAGCTCTTACTGCAGGACTTTGACACCAGTGTGAAATGACACTACTGTGAAATGAGCCACATTAGCTCACCAGTCAATAAGCTGAATAATGAGGTGATTTCCCACAGTAAAAGTCCTGCAATAAGAGCTACGACACAAATATTGATGTACTCTTTTCACAGTTGTGTTCTGTGGGTGTCACTGAGTAGGCTGATACAGCATTTCATGGACCCAAGATCCTTAGGTAAGGCTGTATATTGCAATATAAATGTCCAATACAAACAATAGACTGACTGGGGAGGTGATATACCACAGTCAAAGTCCTGCAATAAGAGCTACCATGCTAATATGTGTAAACTCTTCACAGTTGTGTTCTCTGGGTGTCAGTCACTGAGTAGGCTGATTACCTGTTTTTCCGTGTGGGTCAGCTTGCTGCTACAAGGGACACATAGGTTAACGAATATATTTGCTAGCTATTTATCTGATTGATAAAATTGACAAATCTGTCGTTCTGCACCTGAACAAGGCAGTTACCCCACTGTTCCTAGGCTGTCATTGAAAATAAGAATTTGTTCTTAACTGACTTGCCTAGTTAAATAAAGGTAAAATGTTAAAAAAGAAATAAATGTAAATGCCATGAACTATTGCCTTACTACCGCCAACAGAGTTCACCTTAGCTAGCTAAGTGGACTCATGCTAGGTTTCTAGAAAATAACAACTAGCTAAATAATTGGTAGCTTTAAAAGACAAGCTAGTGTAAGAATATTTAAAGATAAATACACAACGCAGGGAATTAACAATCAATGGAAGTAGTTGTTTTTCTGTAATGTGGAACTGAAGATTAATGGGTCAGGGACAAGGGTTGTTTTTCAGTTCAACATCTGTTTAGAATCTGTGTAGGGGTCCCAGTCTGGGACTCATAGCTACATGTGGCAAATTCTCATTGGTCCAAATTGTCTATACATTGAGCCTGAAATTGTCACGATGTTCATCTGAGGAAGAAGGAGTAACCCAAAGCGCAGTGTGGTACGTGTTCATGATGTTTATTAATAACCTGAACACTGAAACAAAAAACAAAAGTGGAACAAAACGCAACAGTTCTGTCAGGTACTCACACAAAACAGAAAACAACTACCCACAAAACCAACAGTTCTGTCAGGTACTCACACAAACCAGAAAACAACTACCCACAAAACCAACATGGAAAATGGCAACCTAAATAGGCTCCCCAATCAGAGACAACGAGAAACAGCTGTCTCTGATTGGGAACCAATTCAGGCCAACATAAACCTACATACCCCTAGACCATACAAAATCACCATAGACAAACAAAAACCCTAGACAAGACAAAACCCCTAGACAATACAAAAACTAAACAAACCACCCTTGTCACACCCTGACCTAACCAAAAAATAAAGAAAACAAATATAACTAAAGTCAGGGCGTGACAGAAATGGGATACTGGGTATTTGGCCATTGGCCATTGGCCCAAATTTATTGCAAGGAATTCTAATTGGTCAACCACAGGCTAGGCTTGGGTATAAACTACATCCAGTCTCTTTGTTCAGAGGAGAAAACACTGAGAACAGGGAAGAATGAACATCTACCATCCATTTTCCAGCATAACTACTATGATTTGTTCTCTTTGAATAAATATATTTTTCTCCTCCTGATTTGCTCTGGGGTCTGTGTTATTGAAGAATAACATCAACTGCTAAAACTAGTTACCATTTGAACAGTTTTTGTCAAACGACTTTGTTCCCCTGCCTGTTTAAATATGTATTTTTGACTGAAAGTTGGCAAGAAAAATGCCCGTCCTAATTTTACTGCGAATAGGTTGCGCTGTTTTCATATAATTTGGCTGATTAGGGGGCTTGTGCACATTTTACATTAGTGTTACATTAGCTAGTTAGCTAAGTTACTGACTTTGTTTTGTTGTTGTTGCATTTCAGGTGGAGTGGCATTGCTGACAGGCCAGCATGCGGACAGGCCAGGGCCCATATACACAAAGGAACTCAAAGGATTTTAGGATTTTTGCCTTCACACTGAGTACATGTTACATCTTCTCCTGCCACGCCCTCTACTTCTCACCCTGTGTCTCCCTAACCTGCCACCACCGCCCCAGTGCACTCTCCCTCTCTCGCTCTGTGTGGGTGTATCTGATTGTGTGAGTGGAGACGGGTGTGCTGGAGTCAGAGCAGATCCCCACCAGCTGCAACCTGGTCAATAATCAAGACCTCTACAAATACTCAGCCCTGCCACTTCCATGCCGCTAGATTGTAGCCTTTGCGCAGGAGTCTGCATTTCAAGCCGTTTGTGCCAGCATAGAGCTTATTATCCCGTGGTGCCTGTTTTCCCTAGCCTGACACTGCTTTTCTCTTCACTACAGTTCTGTCCGCTCTGACTCTGGTCCCTGTCGCCAGTCCCTCGTCTCATCAGTCCTGCTTCCCTGCCCTGGACCCCCGCTCTTCTGCTTCCTTGGATTTCGCTCTGGACCTGCTTACCCTGCCCCTGCTCCCCTTGCCGCAGCTTCAGTTCCTGGTTCCCTGCTACCTGCCCGAGCTCCCCCTGGCCTGCACCCCATCTCCCCCCCGCTTTTCAATAAATACCTTGGTTACCTTATCCCTGTCTCCTCGTCTGAGTCTGCACTTGGGTTCACCTGCTCCACCCTGCGTAACAGTACAATTACAATGACATTGGGGAGGTTATCTTAGACGGGTGGGCAGCCCTGTTTCTAGAGGGCCGCAGGTACTGCAGGACTTTGCTCCAACTTAGCACCACACCTGGAGTGCATTCAGTTCGCTTGAACGTTTGCTACGTTGCGGAATGGTTGGTACTGAACGCCATGTTATTCCAAAATGTTCTTGAACCGTCTTTGAGATACGTTTGCTCCGTTCTGTTCAGTACAGAACCGTTTCCGTTCAATTTAACGTTCTATTGACTGAACGCAGCCCTGACCAACTTACCTAGTAAGTTGGGACCTAATTTTGCAGCCAGACAGCTTAAAAAATGGATGTTATTAAAGAAAATTAGCCAAGGTAGCTAGCTAGCTAGCTAAATGACAACCATATTAATGAATCCTTAAGAGTCTATTGACGCAGCCATGTGTCAATCTAAGTTAAAAAAAAAAAAAATCCCCCTCAAAGCTCATCACTAAGCTAAGGATCCTGGGACTAAACACCTCCCTCTGCAACTGGATCCTGGACTTCCTGATGGGCCGCCCCCAGGTGGTGAGGGTAGGTAGCAACACATCTGCCACGCTGATCCTCAACACTGGAGCTCCACAGGGGTGCGTGCTCAGTCCCCTCCTGTACTCCCTGTTCATCCACGACTGCATGGCCAGGCACGACTCCAACACCATCATTAAGTTTGCAGACGACACAATAGTGGTAGGTCTGAACACCGACAATGACGAGACAGCCTATAGGGAGGAGGTCAGAGACCTGGCAGTGTGGTGCCAGAATAACAACCTATCCCTCAACGTAACCAAGACTAAGGAGATGATTGTGGACTACAGGAAAAGCAGGACCGAGCACACCCCCATTCTCATCGACGGGGCTGTAGTGGAGCAGGTTGAGAGCTTCAAGTTCCTCGGTGTCCACATCAACAACAAACTAGAATGGTCCAAACACACCAAGACAGTTGTGAAGAGGGCACGACAAAGCCTATTCCCCTTCAGGAAACGAAAAACATTTGGCATGGGTCCTGCGATCCTCAAAAGGTTTTACAGCTGCAACATCGAGAGCATCCTGACTGGTTGCATCCCTGCCTGGTATGGCAACTGCTCGGCCTCCGACCGCAAGGCACTACAGAGGGTAGTGCGTATAGCCCAGTATATCACTGGGGCTAAGCTGCCTGCCATCCAGGACCTCTACACCAGGCGGTGTCAGAGGAAGGCCCTAAAAATTGTCAAAGACCCCAGCCATCCCAGTCATAGACTGTTCTCTCTACTATCGCATGGCAAGCGGTACCGGAGTGCCAAGTCTAGGACAAAAAGGCTTCTCAACAGTTTTTACCCCCAAGCCATAAGACTCCTGAACAGGTAATCAAATGGCTACCTGGAATATTTGCATTGTGTGCCCCCCCAACCCCTCTTTTTACGCTGCTGCTACTCTCTGTTTCTCATATATGCATAGTCACTTTAACTATACATTCATGTACATACTACCTCAATTGGGCCGACCAACCAGTGCTCCCACACATTGGCTAACCGGGCTATCTGCATTGTGTCCCGTCACCCAACACCCGCTAACCCCTCTTTTACGCTACTGCTACTCTCTGTCCATCATATATACATAGTCACGTTAACCATGTCTACATGTACATACTACCTCAATCAGCCTGACTAACCGGTGTCTGTATGTAGCCTCGCTACTTTTATAGCCACGCTACTGTATATAGCCTGTTTTTTTACTGTTGTTTTATTTCTTTACTTACCTATTGTTCACCTAACACCTTTTTTGCACTATTGGTTAAAGCCTGGAAGTAAGCATTTCACTGTAAGGTCTACACCTGTTGTATTCGGCGCACGTGAAAAATAAACTTTGATTTGATTTAAATCTGTCAGTTTAAGCTTGAGAGATCTTCATGGGCTGAGTCTCAATCCACTGCATCCTCTTATGTCGGTCTTTCGTATCTGCGGTGGAAGATGGTCGAGCTAAAGCAGTGTTTGTCAGACCATGAGACATCCCGAAATACGGTCTTGTCACGAAAACGTCTGTAGCGGTTTGGCACAATATGACCACTATGGAAAGATGAGATTCTCACAAACACAATGGTGTTCCCCATTTTGCCCTACGAACCCCACAAGTGTCTCGTCTGAAAGTAACCCTGTACCGGTTTAAAACATTCATGGAAGTATGGAGGTAGTTTTGTACCAACAAAAAAAGGGGTTAAATATGTGTCCATAATAGAAAAATATTTCCTGAGCTTTCTTATATCTCCTAGGACAGACACTTCAAAACCTTATTCCGTATGATACATTTTTTACTCTGTTTTGCCATTTATAAATGTGGCTCAGACTTTTAGAGGTTAAGTATCCACTCTATTGCTTAATAAGTGATCTAGCTAATGTGAGCTAGCCAACATGCATTGCTTCTGACACATGCCACGATCCTGCTTGCTTTACATCTGACAGATGTTTACCTACCGTAGCTAGCTAGATAATAACGGTTTATAATAATTGCATTTTAGTTTATTATCTAGCCAGCTAGCTAAGTGTAAAACTGAGAATCTGTCTGTAAAACCCAGCTAGCTAGTTAATTCAATGCCATCAGTTGTAGCCAAGCTAGCTAGCTTGATACTCACTAACGTTAGCTTAGCATGCTTTTCTGGCCAACTGGACATTCCTCTCGCCCATCCCAGTCAGCTCCTTCTTGTCTACTCCCTTCTCTTGGTCTTCTTCTAGGTTCAAAACTATATGGCTGTAGTCTGGTGTCTTATAGAGAGAAATAGTAATTCCTTTTTGTAGGCACTAACTCCGCCATGGTTTGCTGCACAAGGCCTATAGAGAAAATGAATGGCGTTTTTGTAGGGGTTTTGGATAAACGCCTAAAATAAGGTCTGTGATAAACACAGGCTTAAGAGATCTTATAAGTTTTGTTCTATGAGATAATCTTCAGCAGCTAACGTAACTTTTTGTGAATTCTGAAGAATTTATGTTATAAAAACATCACATAAAGCACATAAAGGCTTCATAATTCGTAAAGGTCATGTTAACTGACTGCTATTATCTCATAGAACAAAACGTATAAGATCTCCTAAGCCTGTGTTAACCTCAGATCTTATTTTCAGCGTTTATTCCAAAGCCATTCGTTTTTCACATAGGGATGGCTGAACAAACCAGAGGTATCTAATTTCCCGGTTTTAGGACTACAAGCTGGCAAGCTCTATTGTCAAAAGCAACCCACTCATAACACAGCCAACTGGTGCAAACAAAAAAAGTGACATATCATATTGGTACATAGCTATATGCGCTACATATTATTGTTTGGGGGGTTGCTAATATAAAACATGGCCTATAAACTTTGAACATGTTCTGCCATACTGAACGCAGCCCAGGCAAATACAATCGACCAATGCGCCATGGCATTGATCAACCAATATGATTGCTTGACACCCCCTCATTATCATATTGGAGGAGGAAATGCATAAATAAATAAATGCATAAATAATATAAATGTATAAAATTAAAGAAAGTGGGACTAATTATTTAAATCATTATCTATTTTTGTGTTCATTCATTTATCCATTTATGTATCTATTTATGTGTGCATTTATTTATTCATGTATTTCTATAATTTATGTGTGCATTTATTTATGTAATTCTAATAAGAAAGGTTTGGTCCTCCATACTAAACGGCCCTCTAAATTGTTTTGGTTTGGCTATTATGGCGATCGTAATTTACATAGGTTTTCTAGGGCAGACCAGGGCTTTTGGCATAGCTAGATTGCTATGCAGTAGCCGACCAGCAGAGCTGGTAACTTCATGCTCCAGACCGGAAACTGGGGGCCTGGTTAAAACCAGTTCAGGGAACAGAACCGAAAACCGTAAAATAACAAACATTTTCGAGGAACAGAAGCAGAACCGAGAACGAAAGTGATCTATTCTGTAACGGAACAAAACCGTTATTTTAAATGTGTGGGAGAGGGTTAATAATGTTATTTTACGTTAAGGGCATTTTTTTCCAGTTCCACAAAAAACACAACAAAGCACCTATGCAAAGTCCTCACTCTGTCACTCAGAAACTTACTCCAGTGTCTGCCTGTCTGCCAGCTGAAAATCTTTGACAGTGTGTGTGCGTAGGGTACCGGTCCCTCCCCCTCCAAAGTGTATGCCGTGTTAAAAACAACTCGGAACTCGGAAATCTCCAACTTCCGTGTGTTCAAGACAACTGGGTACTTGTGGAAAAAACTAGCTCCGACTGCAAAAAATATTTTTGAGCAGTCATCCAACTCAGAATTCCAAGTCAGAAACTCTGGCATCTTTCTAGAGCTCTGACTTTCCAACCTGTTGTTCACTGACATCATGATTTGACCTCATTTTTTTCCTAGTTCCCAGTTGTCTTTAAACCACCAATAGTTTACTGTAGCCTTCTGATGTTACAAGTGTGATTCAGAAATTAGGGAGAAAGATATTTAATCAGAGAAAAATGTATGAATCTATCAATGCTAGTTAAGGATACTATAGCTATCACATTGGATTTCTTTTTTACTAGGCAAGTCAGTGAAGAACAATTTCTTGTTTACAATGACTACCTAGGAACAGTGGGTTAACTACCTTGTTCAGGGGCAGAACGGCAGATTTTTACCTTGACAGCTCGGGGATTCGATCTAGCAACCTTTCAGTTGTTAGCCCAACGCTCTAACCACTAGGCTACCTGCCTCCCCCTACAAAAAAAAGTAAGACGTGCTTTTATTTTAATGATGTTGATCTGCACACACAAGCTTGTTAGTTAGCTAGCTCTGGTCCAACGTTAGTCCAACGTTAGCCAACTCTCTGAAGTTCAGAGAAGCCGCTCCTCCGTATGCAATTCTGTGGACCTAATTCAGATAATGCATGTCATAACAACAAGATCCACAACGCTTCAAGCCAAACCTCCTCCTCCTCCACCTTCTCTTGCTCTATCGCCACCCACAAAATGTCAGTCGCATCTCGCGCCCTACACTCGTCTGCCCAATACATGTAAATAGCTTGCCCGCTCCATAGCAAGCTGCTCTATCTGTACTGATTGGAGAAGTAATTTAATGTTGATCTAAATATATAAAATATATATTTCAGAGGTTTAAAAAGGAACAGAAAGGAACAATATAAACTGTAACTTTTTTTTGTTTGAACAGGTTCAGAACTTTATTTTGCTGGTCAGAATGGTGGAACAGAACAAAAAAATATATGGTTATGTTCAGAACAAAACAATTGGAAAATAATTTGGGTTCCAACCCCTGGATGGTCAGAAGCTAGTCTGATGTAATCCATATCCTGCCATCTACCCAAGATTGTTGAACAACTTTATGGAAGCACATTTTTATTAGAGTAGCAATTTCCTGAGCAAGGGAGCATGAATTGTAATCCAAACCCAACCTTCAGATTCCAAACTCTGTTTTGGAAGAGACTGACTTTATAACCAAAATTATCCTATTTACACGTTGTAGTCAATTTTGACACTAGAATAAATGTTTCTGACTCATATCAATGACACATAGGTCATTTTCAAAATTATTAGTTCAAAGGGGTGAAGTCAGAGTTGGGATGTCCAAGGATCCCATTTAAACTTTCCCCATCCTTGAGGTCCTCCTCCCTACTCCCTCCAATGAAAGTCCTGGACATACAGGCCTACATGGGGTTTTACAAGGGCAGCCCATAGGCATAGACTGTGTGTGTGCCTGAGTGTGTCTATGCTGGGGGAGCCAGGCAGGCTGGCAGGCCCATTATAAATGCAGCGCTGGGGAGCAGGCCAGGGATTCACAGTAATTAGATGACAAAACGGTGTCGGCTGGAGATGAGAGAGAGAGGGTCACACACACACACACACACACACACACACACACACACACACACACACACACACACACACACACACACACACACACACACACACACACACACACACACACACACACACACACACACACACACACACACTGCCTCCAACGCAGGGCAATCTGTAAGTGTCAATCACCACACTACCGTGGGGAAAAGAGAAGGAGAGGGATGGGAGAGAAAAATAAAGAAAGCGAGAAGAGGACGGAAAGGAGAAAGGTGAGAGAAAGTGAGGGGGAGGGAAGAGAGTGGGGTGAAAGAGAGGGAAAGAGGGGGAGAGGAAGGAAAGGAAGAGAGCGGGGTGAAAGAGAAGAAAAAAGAGAGGGAGGGAGGGAAGAGAGCAGGGGTGAAAGAGAGGGAGGGAGGGAGGGGAGCAGGGGGGAAAGAGAGGGAGGGAGGGGAGCAGGGGTGAAAGAGAGGGAAAGAGGGGGATAGGGAGGGTAGTGGGGAGTAAAAGAAAAGGGTGAATAAAAAAGAGAAAGAAAAAAGAGAAAAAGAGAGAGAGGCATGGGAGTAAAGTTAAGTTAGAGAGATATAATTTTGATTTGAAAAGGGGGGGTTCATTATCTTGACCAATCACACTCAAGTCGGCGAACAAGGAGAAAAACGAAGGCAACCAAAATAATGATCTGTGACTCAATCAGATGAGAGTGGAGAGATGATTCTTGTAGGTACACTATTCTCATGAAGAAACAGGGCTGGTAATGTCTGATGCTTGTAATGTGTTTATTGTAGGATAACAATACAACACTTAAGCCATGCAGCATTACATCATCGTCATCGTTGTTGTTGTCATGAGCATCATCATCATTCATCCAATAACCTAATAATAATAATGCATGTTATTTGGATGTATCAGAAAGGTTACCAAGACTATGATTCAGCTCAGGGCCCTTACTCTTCCCAAAAACCGCCAACCCTCTACTGCCCTTTGTCGGTCTGCTAGGTACCACCCCATACTCACACTTCTAGGAGCACACACAGTGATGAACGGTCGGGATAGGAAATCTTCAATAAGGAGGTAACCCCCGGACCCTGTTGGTGCTCGGTTCTTCTCCTAACTCTGTGTGTGATCAGCAGTGCTTATATGTGTACATACCTCCTTGCAGTGGGTAACGTGGACCCAAGTGACTCTCTCAGCTATTCTAATGGCAAAGGCGGTGGTTTAACAGAACCTGGTATGGGCCTTCCCAACGTGGCTGCTTCCCGTCTATTCTCCTCTGGGACTGGATCCACACCCCCCAGTCTCCTGGTTGGATTGAGTGAATCACCTTCTCCTGTTATTCACCTGTTGGACACAAAGTCTTGGACATACGGGTTTGGTTAACAAACAGTCTCCTCATGTGTTCTGCTAGTATATCTTCAACTTCTATGTGTACCTGTACTGTCATCCATTATTTAAAGAAATAGATCCTAGTAACCCAACTCTAGGGATAATATCTTGACCTAATTTTTTAGTTACCATAATCGTGTCCGCCAAGTACGTTGGGAACGCTTCTACCCATTTGCTATATTTATCTATTATAAAAATACAATTTTGTTTTTGTTTGTTTATTATCCAATAGGCCACAAAGTGTCCTAACCTATCCCCCCTATTGATACATGGCTCTGCCTATGTATCAATATTGCCGCATATCTAAACAATGACAGGTAAGATTAGTAAATTATCCTTATGTCGGAAATTATCTTGTAGGATCGCCCCTTTCATTTGCGTTCGTCCATGGCTATCCTGTAACAATTATCTGGCAAGTGTCTTATCTTCTTTAAGATTTATCTGTGCTGCTTTGTATGGTTTTAAATGCCTATGTGCCTGTCTGTGTAAATAGTAACCTTTCTCTCCTTTCTTATTTCGCAGGCCCTAGTCAATGCTACTATTTCGGCCTGTTGTGCAGAATAATTTCTAGGCAATGGTTCAGTGTCTAAGACCTTAGTCCCTGAAACCAACTAAGCTCTCATTCTGTGTCACTCCTATCTTCTCTTCTCATGCTACTCCCCAACCCTCAAGGTCTCAGCAGTGCGGGGAGGACTTCTCCGTGTGCCCTTCCTACTATCTGTCTGTCACTCTTTCTCATAACAGTCAGTATCAAATATGGGTTGTTTCCAAATATTTACTAAATGTCTCACTGTCTCCCTGTCTGAACTCCTGGATTTTAGAAAAATCACCTGTCTATGGTGGCAATCTCAAATGTTATTACATAGTTTGATTAAGGTTACCTCGATGCTCTCAATGATCCTGAATCACCACAGCTGTCATATATCCCTGTCCTGTTGGCTTAGATTAGGTTCTAAATACTTAACATAAGTCTACCATTAATCCAAGGCTATGCCATTTCTTTCTTCTCAATGGTTGAAATTTCAAATATGTCAAAGAACTATAAACTCGTGCATAATTATCCATTACACAAATTACCTTAAAATCAGTATCACAAATGACCTTCTATCTATTATTTAGAATGAATTAGTCTTTCAATTTAACCTAAACAAGCTATTAAAACGTTCAGTTTTTTATGCCGGTTTTGGAGCAGTGGCTTCTTCCTTGCTGAGCGGCCTTTCAGGTTAAGTCGATATAGGACTCGTTTTACTGTGGATATAGATACTTCTGTACCTGTTTCCTCCAGCATCTTCACAAGGTCCTTTGCTGTTGTTCTGGGATTGATTTGCACTTTTCGCACCAAAGTACATTCATCTCTAGGAGACAGAACGTGTCTCCTTCCTGAGCGGTATGACGGCTGTGTGGTCCCATGGTGCTTATGCTTGCATGCTATTGTTTGTACAGATGAACGTGGTACCTTCAGGTGTTTGGAAATTGCTCCCAAGGATGAACCAGACTTGTGGAGGTCTACAATTTATTTTCTGAGGTCTTGGCTGATTTCTTTTTATTTTCCCATGATGTCAAGCAAAGAAGCACTGAATTTGAAGGTAGGCCTTGAAATACATCCACAGGTACACCTCCAATTGACTCAAAAATGTCAATTAGCCTATCAGAAGCTTATAAAGCCATGACATCATGTTCTGGAATTTTCCAAGCTGTTTAATTTACAGTCAACTTAGTGTATGTAAACTTCTGACCCACTGGAATTGTGATACAGTGTGTTATAAGTGAAATACTCTGTCTGTAAACAATTGTTGGAAATATTACTTATGTCATGCACAAAGTAGATGTCCTAACCGACTTGCCAAAACTATAGTTTGTTAACAAGAAATTTGTGGAGTGGTTAAAAACAAGTTTTGACTCCAACCTAAGTGCATGTAAACTTCCGACTTCAATTGTAGGTAAATAGCAGTTGGTCCAGAACAAAGCAGCACGTATTGCACTTAGATGCACTCCTCAAAGTTGAAGAGAGATTGATTACATCACTGTTGGTCTTTGTGAGAGGTGTTGATGTGTTGAAGGTACCAAACTGTCTGTTCAAGCAGTTGGCAACACAGTTCGGACATTCATCAGTACCACACAAGACATGTAATTAGAACAGTCCCCAGGTCCAGAACAGAGGCTGGGAAATGCACAGTATTAATTAAAGCCATGAGTACATGGAACTCTCTGCCACACCAGGTAACTCAAGATAGCAATAAAACCAGATTAAAAAAACAGATAAAAGAACACTTTATGGTACAACAGGGACTGTGAAGAGACACAGATATTTGATGTATTTTGTAGATAAGTGGCCTTGCACGAGCCTTGGCCTGTGCAAGCTGGAACGGCTCATAAGGCAGGAGCCATTTCCTGTTTCTGAAGTGTGATGCAGAGGCAGGAGATGTAGTATTATGAAGTGTTATGTAGGAATGTGAAAACTGAGTGTACAAAACATTAGGAACACCTAACTAATATTGAGTTGCACCCTCTTTTTTCCTTCAGAATTGCCTCAATTTGTTGGGGCATGGACTCTACAAGGTGTCAAAAGCATTCCACAGGGATGCTGGCCCATGTTGACTCCAATGCTCCCCAAAGTTGTGTCAAGTTGGCAGGATGTCCTTTTGGTGGTGGACCATTCTTGATACACATGGGAAACTGTTGAGCGTTAAAAACCCAGCAGCATTGCAGTTCTTGACGCATGGAAACTGGTGCACCTGGCACCTACTACCATACCCCGTTCAAAGGCACTTAAATATTTTGTCTTGCCCATTCACCCTATGAATGGCACACATACACAATCCATGTCTCAATTGTCTCAAGGCTTAAGAAACCTTCTTTAACATGTCTCCTCCCCTTCATCTACACTGATTTGAAGTGGATTTAACAGGTGACATCAATAAGGGATCAAAGCTTTCACCTGGATTCACCTGGTCAGTCTGTGTCATGGAAAGAGCAGGTGTTCTAAATGTTTTGTATATATCAACATTCTGTATATTACTTTAGTTATGTTTTGTTTCCTGTTTGGAACCCAGGAAGAGTAGCTGCTGCTGCCTTGGCAGAGGATAATTGGGGATCCTAATAACATACTAAATACAAATTAGACTGTTATGTGAAATAAGTCAGCAGGAATGTGCAAACAGTCTGAGTCTATGGGCTATACAGTATCCACACAGAGTGTAGATTGTAGAACCTGTATCTGAGGCGTGTGGTCTGGGTCTGAGTCTATGGGCTATACAGTATCCACACAGAGTGTAGATTGTAGAACCTGTATCTGAGGCGTGTGGTCTGGGGCTGAGTCTATGGGCTATACAGTATCCACACAGAGTGTAGATTGTAGAACCTGTATCTGAGGCGTGTGGTCTGGGTCTGAGTCTATGGGCTATACAGTATCCACACAGAGTGTAGATTGTAGAACCTGTATCTGAGGCGTGTGGTCTGGGGCTGAGTCTATGGGCTATACAGTATCCACACAGAGTGTAGATTGTAGAACCTGTATCTGAGGCGTGTGGTCTGGGTCTGAGTCTATGGGCTATACAGTATCCACACAGAGTGTAGATTGTAGAACCTGTATCTGAGGCGTGTGGTCTGGGGCTGAGTCTATGGGCTATACAGTATCCACACAGAGTGTAGATTGTAGAACCTGTATCTGAGGCGTGTGGTCTGGGGCTGAGTCTATGGGCTATACAGTATCCACACAGAGTGTAGATTGTAGAACCTGTATCTGAGGCGTGTGGTCTGGGGCTGAGTCTATGGGCTATACAGTATCCACACAGAGTGTAGATTGTAGAACCTGTATCTGAGGCGTGTGGTCTGGGGCTGAGTCTATGGGCTATACAGTATCCACACAGAGTGTAGATTGTAGAACCTGTATCTGAGGCGTGTGGTCTGGGGCTGAGTCTATGGGCTATACAGTATCCACACAGAGTGTAGATTGTAGAACCTGTATCTGAGGCGTGTGGTCTGGGGCTGAGTCTATGGGCTATACAGTATCCACACAGAGTGTAGATTGTAGAACCTGTATCTGAGGCGTGTGGTCTGGGGCTGAGTCTGAAATTAAGGGTGGCAGGTAGCCTAGTGGTTAAAGTGTTGGGCCAGTAATTGAGAGGTTGCTGGTTCAAATACCTGAGCTGACAAAGTGACAAATCCATATATGTGCCATTAAGCAAGGCACTTAATCCAAATTTGCTTCAGGGGCACTGTACTACTACAGCTGACCTGTAAAACAACACATTTCACCTATCCAGTGTAGATTATAATGGCACTCCTATGTAACAGTTTAACTTTAGTCCTCGCCCCGACCCGGGCGCAAACCAGGGACCCTCTGCACACATTAAACAACAGTTACCCATCGCTCCACAAAAGCCGCGGCCACTACTTCAAGGTCTCAGAGCAAGTGACGTCACCGATTGAAAGGCTATTAGCGCGCACCACCGCTAACTAGCTAGCCATTTCACATCCGTTACACTCACCCCCCTTTCGACCTCCTCCTTTTCCGCAGCAACCAGTGATCCGGGTCAACAGCATCAATGTAATAGTTTTAACTTTAGTCCGTCCCCTCGCCCCGACCCGGGCGCGAACCAGGGACCCTCTGCACACATCAACACAGGCCACAAAAGCCGCGGCCCTTGCAGAGCAAGGGGAACCACTACTTCAAGGTCTCAGAGCAAGTGACGTCACCAATTGAAAGTCTATTAGCGCGCACCACCGCTAACTAGCTAGCCATTTCACATCCGTTACACCTACAAAGTGCACTATATACTCCCATAGGATCTCATCCAAAGTAGTGCACTATATAGAGAATAGCATGCCATTGATGCAGCATGGGTCTTAGTACTACAGTACCACCTGTTGCCCCAGAGTGATGCAGCATGGGTCTTAGTACTACAGTACCACCTGTTGCCCCAGAGTGATGCAGCATGGGTCTTACTACTACAGTACCACCTGTTGCCCCGGAGTGATGCAGCATGGGTCTTAGTACTACAGTACCACCTGTTGCCCCAGAGTGATGCAGCATGGGTCTTAGTACTACAGTACCACCTGTTGCCCCAGAGTGATGCAGCATGGGTCTTACTACTACAGTACCACCTGTTGCCCCAGAGTGATGCAGCATGGAAAGAGGCTGAGGGGTTGACCAACACAACAGTTTCAGTTTATTATTCTGTGTTTGTGAGGAAAATAGTTACCTGATCTACTGTTTGTCTTAAATAAAAAATGTTTTTAGGTGAAATGCTGAAAACAAGTTTTATGAAATAATCAAAAGATACTGCATATTGATTCCCAAAGCAGAGGGTCTGTGTTGGGTGTGTTTCTGCATGTCTATTTGGTAGATCAGCCTGGTTGGACTGACAGGCAGGCTTGTGTGTATATGTCCCCTCTGTCCTATCCAGAGTGGGCACAATGGGGAGCTCTGTTGGCATATCTCCAGCAAGCAGTGTGTGTGTGTGTGTGTGTGTGTGTGTGTGTGTGTGTGTGTGTGTGTGTGTGTGTGTGTGTGTGTGTGTGTGTGTGTGTGTGTGTGTGTGTGTGTGTGTGTGTGTGTGTGTGTGTGTAGGGACATGAGTCCAGACAATGGGTGAGAAGAGCTGCCCCGTGTGTAGAGCACTGAGCCGACACACACAGCGCGCTGACATATAACCCTCCTCATGTACTGTCCTACACACTGACAGGAGCTCAGAACAGGAACATAACCCTCCTCATGTACTGTCCTACACACTGACAGGAGCTCAGAACAGGAACATAACATAACCCTCCTCATGTACTGTCCTACACACTGACAGGAGCTCAGAACAGGAACATAACCCTCCTCATGTACTGTCCTACACACTGACAGGAGCTCAGAACATAACCCTCCTCATGTACTGTCCTACACACTGACAGGAGCTCAGAACAGGAACATAACCCTCCTAATGTACTGTCCTACACACTGACAGGAGCTCAGAACAGGAACATAACCCTCTTCATGTACTGTCCTACACACTGACAGGAGCTCAGAACAGGAACATAACCCTCCTCATGTACTGTCCTACACACTGACAGGAGCTCAGAACAGGAACATAACCCTCCTCATGTACTGTCCTACACACTGACAGGAGCTCAGAACAGGAACATAACATAACCCTCATGTACTGTCCTACACACTGACAGGAGCTCAGAACAGGAACATAACCCTCCTCATGTACTGTCCTACACACTGACAGGAGCTCAGAACAGGAACATAACCCTCTTCATGTACTGTCCTACACACTGACAGGAGCTCAGAACAGGAACATAACCCTCCTCATGTACTGTCCTACACACTGACAGGAGCTCAGAACATAACCCTCTTCATGTACTGTCCTACACACTGACAGGAGCTCAGAACAGGAACATAACCCTCATGTACTGTCCTACACACTGACAGGAGCTCAGAACAGGAACATAACCCTCCTCATGTACTGTCCTACACACTGACAGGAGCTCAGAACAGGAACATAACCCTCATGTACTGTCCTACACACTGACAGGAGCTCAGAACAGGAACATAACCCTCCTCATGTACTGTCCTACACACTGACAGGAGCTCAGAACAGGAACATAACCCTCCTCATGTACTGTCCTACACACTGACAGGAGCTCAGAACAGGAACATAACATAACCCTCCTCATGTACTGTCCTACACACTGACAGGAGCTCAGAACAGGAACATAACCCTCCTCATGTACTGTCCTACACACTGACAGGAGCTCAGAACAGGAACATAACCCTCCTCATGTACTGTCCTACACACTGACAGGAGCTCAGAACAGGAACATAACCCTCCTAATGTACTGTCCTACACACTGACAGGAGCTCAGAACAGGAACATAACCCTCCTCATGTACTGTCCTACACACTGACAGGAGCTCAGAACAGGAACATAACATAACCCTCCTCATGTACTGTCCTACACACTGACAGGAGCTCAGAACAGGAACATAACCCTCCTCATGTACTGTCCTACACACTGACAGGAGCTCAGAACAGGAACATAACCCTCCTCATGTACTGTCCTACACACTGACAGGAGCTCAGAACAGGAACATAACCCTCCTAATGTACTGTCCTACACACTGACAGGAGCTCAGAACAGGAACATAACCCTCCTCATGTACTGTCCTACACACTGACAGGAGCTCAGAACAGGAACATAACCCTCCTCATGTACTGTCCTACACACTGACAGGAGCTCAGAACAGGAACATAACCCTCCTCATGTACTGTCCTACACACTGACAGGAGCTCAGAACAGGAACATAACCCTCTTCATGTACTGTCCTACACACTGACAGGAGCTCAGAACAGGAACATAACCCTCTTCATGTACGTAATCAAATTGTCACATGCACCGAACACAACAGTGAAATGCTTACTTACAAGCCCCTAACCAATAATGCAGTTAAAAAAAATAAGTTTCAAGAAAGTATTTACTAAAATAAATGGAAGTAAAAAAAAAAAACATAATTAAAGAGCAACATTAAAATAACAGTAACTGACCACTTCCGTATTGAGCGAGTCACTGGTACTTCCAGTTTTAGTTTTTGCTTGTTATCCGGAATCAGGAGGATAGAATTATGGTCAGATTTTCCAAAAGGAGGGCGAGGGAGAGCTTTGTACATGTCTCTGTGTGTGGAGTAAAGGTGGTCTAGAGTTTGTATTTTCTCTCTGGTTGCTCATGTAATGTATAAATTAGGTAAAACAGATTTAAGTTATCCTGCATTAAAGTCCTCGGCCATTAGGAGCGCAGCCTCTGGGTGAACATTTTCTTGTTTGCTTATGGCCTCATACAGCTCGTTGAGTACGGTCTTAGTGCCAGCATCGGTTTGTGGTGGTAAATAGACAGCTACGAAAAATATAGATGAGAACTCTCTTGGTAAATACTGTGGTCTACAGCTTATCATGAGATACTCAGGCGATCAAAACCTTAGACTTCCTCAATATTAGATTTCGTGCACCAGCTGTTATTGACAAATAGACACAGACCGCCACTTACTGGAGGCAGCTGTTCAATCTTGCTGACGCACTGAAAACCCAGCCAGCTGTATGTTATCCATGTCGTCATTCAGCCACGACTCGGTGAAACATAAGATATTACAGTTAATGTTCTGTTGGTAGGATAGTCTAGATCTGAGCTCATCCAGTTTATTATCCAGTCATTGTACGTTGGCTAATAGGACAGAAGGTAGAGGCGTGTTACCCACTCACCATCGGATTCTTACAAGGCACCCGACCTACGACCCCTATATCTCCGTCTCTTCTTCATGTGAATGATGGGGATTTGGGCCTTGGCGGGTGTCTGAAGTAAATCCTTCACGTCAGACTTGTTAAAGAAAAAAATCTTTGTCCAGTATGAGGTGAGTAATCGCTGTTCTGATATTGAGACGCTCTTTCCAGTCATAAGAGATGGTGGGAGAAACATTATACACTGCTCAAAAAAATAAAGGGAACACTTAAACAACACAATGTAACTCCAAGTCAATCAAACTTCTGTGAAATCAAACTGTCCACTTAGGAAGCAACACTGATTGACAATAAATTTCACATGCTGTTGTGCAAATGGAATAGACAAAAGGTGGAAATTATAGGCAATTAGCAAGACACCCCCAATAAAAGAGTGATTCTGCAGGTGGTGACCACAGACCACTTCTCAGTTCCTATGCTTCCTGGCTGATGTTTTGGTCACTTTTGAATGCTGGCGGTGCTCTCACTCTAGTGGTAGCATGAGACGGAGTCTACAACCCACACAAGTGGCTCAGGTAGTGCAGCTCATCCAGGATGGCACATCAATGCGAGCTGTGGCAAGAAGGTTTGCTGTATCTGTCAGCATAGTGTCCAGAGCATGGAGGCGCTACCAGGAGACAGGCCAGTACATCAGGAGACGTGGAGGAGGCCGTAGGAGGTCAACAACCCAGCTGCAGGACCGCTACCTCCGCCTTTGAGCAGGAGGAGCACTGCCAGAGCCCTGCAAAATTACCTCCAGCAGGCCACAAATGTGCATGTGTCAGCATATGGTCTCACAAGGGCTCTGAGGATCTTATCTCGGTACCTAATGGCAGTCAGGCTACCTCTGGCGAGCACATGGAGGGCTGTGCGGCCCCACAAAGAAATGCCACCCCACACCATGACTGACCCACCGCCAAACCGGTCATGCTGGAGGATGTTGCAGGCAGCAGAACGTTCTCCACGGCGTCTCCAGACTCTGTCACGTCTGTCACATGTGCGTGTGAACCTGCTTTCATCTGTGAAGAGCACAGGGCGCCAGTGGCGAATTTGCCAATCTTGGTGTTCTCTGGCAAATGCCAAACGTCCTGCACGGTGTTGGGCTGTAAGCACAACCCCCACCTGTGGACGTCGGGCCCTCATGGAGTCTGTTTCTGACCGTTTGAGCAGACACATGCACATTTGTGGCCTGCTGGAGGTCATTTTGCAGGGCTCTGGCAGTGCTCCTCCTGCTCAAAGGCGGAGGTAGCGGTCCTGCTGCTGGGTTGTTGCCCTCCTACGGGCTCCTCCACGTCTCCTGATGTACTGGCCTGTCTCCTGGTAGCGCCTCCATGCTCTGGACACTACGCTGACAGACACAGCAAACCTTCTTGCCACAGCTCGCATTGATGTGCCATCCTGGATGAGCTGCACTACCTGAGCCACTTGTGTGGGTTGTAGACTCCGTCTCATGCTACCACTAGAGTGAGAGCACCGCCAGCATTCAAAAGTGACCAAAACATCAGCCAGGAAGCATAGGAACTGAGAAGTGGTCTGTGGTCACCACCTGCAGAATCACTCCTTTATTGGGGGTGTCTTGCTAATTGCCTATAATTTCCACCTTTTGTCTATTCCATTTGCACAACAGCATGTGAAATTTATAGTCAATCAGTGTTGCTTCCTAAGTGGACAGTTTGATTTCACAGAAGTGTGATTGACTTGGAGTTACATTGTGTTGTTTAAGTGTTCCCTTTATTTTTTTGAGCAGTGTATATAAAATAATTAATTAATTACAAATAATGCAAAAAAAACACACAATAGCACAATTGGTTAGGAGCCCGTGAAACCAGCTCCTAACCATACCGTACACTGCATTCTGCAAGAGGATAAGATCCTGACAGAACACTTCAGTGGTAGTTAATTTGTGTGTCATAAAGAAGTGGATTATAGATATGAACCATGAAACCAAGGAATTTAAAGGGTCCACAAGTTTACCCTCTACTGCAGGTGTAGTAATTAAAGTAACATAACTGAAAGTGTGTCTGTGGGTGTATGTGTGTGTATGTGGGTGTCTGTGGGTGTAGCTGAAAGTCATTAAAGCCCACACAAGGCCTGTTTTCTGAAAAAGGTGAATTGATCAAATCTCACTCAGGTAATTGAAGAGAAACATGGAGCAAACATGCACACACACACATCTTTTGAAATATATTTTAATTGGCAGATGCTTAAATTCTACTCACTATTTTACCTTCCACACAAAGAGTAATCCACAACAAAACGTTAATAAACCTTCATTGAGGTCTCTGTGTGCAACCTGACAGCCCACCACGCAGCAGGGGTCTCAGTACATATGAACTCTGTTTACATCACAGCTGCCGACAGCAGACGGAACCAACAGCTTCCTGCTAATAAACAGAATAAATAAATAATGTCTAAAATGGCGTGTTTACCACGCCAGCCGCCGTGTATCCACGCTCACCGATCGAAAGCTGCAAATGAGCTCCAATTTCGCTGACTAGGATACATAGTGAGTCACCCCAAAATCACACAAGGGTCATTCGAGGCTCAGTACTGCATTAGCCCAAGGCTTTCGGATTAGCATTAGTTTATTCATTACTATATTACCCATAAATCATTGATAGTTATCAGTAAGTCTACAGACTCTATAAAGCATTCTCTCAGAGCATGTATGCGTCACTGTTTAGATATTGGGGCGGGTAGAGGCGAAGACGTTCCGTAAGGCCAGAGAAACAACAGAGAGGAGGATGAGGGATGGGTTTGGATGAGAGCGGGCCAGAGAGGGTAGGAAAGAGAAAGAGAGAAAAAGAGTAAAAATGAAGATAGAGACACGGAGGTGGGTGGGGGTGGGGGGGGTAGGAAGGAGAGGAGGTCAGGAGATGGAGAGAGACTGCCTGCACACACTGTCAAGACAGTTAATGTAAGGTTTGGAGATAAGGTCCTGCTGACAAACATTGACCAAATCAGCCATTTCAGCGTGCAAGCCTGAACTGCCAGTCACAATGAGAGACGGCGCAACAATCAGCACTCACTCGCTGATAAGAGCTCTACTGGGGCGTGCAGGAAACAGCCAATCTACTGGCTGCCTGGCAAGGAGGGCGTTAGAGAAGGAGAGAGAGAGCAGACAGCGAGAGAGAAATGGGCAATAAACCTACAGAGAAGATGTGGACAAAGAATAAACAGCACAGTGGAGGAGTGAGAGAACAGTACTAGGGAAAGGGAGAGAGCAAGCGAGGCTGGTAGAGAGAGAAGGCAAAAATGATCTTTCCACCAACCTCACATCCACCCCCATCCCCCCAAAACTCTCACACAGAAAGAGACAGAGGGAAAAAAAGAGTGGTGTGATATCAGCTCTTAAAATAGTGCCTCTCCCTGGTCGCTGTCACCTGGGAACAGTTAGGAGAGAGAGAGAGAGGGAGTGTGTGCACACAGACATGAATGATCCTACAGTTTTGACTCACTCATTCTCCAATGCTGTTTTCTTGTCTGACACAATAGCATAATTGTATTGCCTCAATTGATTAATGGTGCATGCACTTGTGTGTGCGCACACGTGAGGGGTGGGATAACCCTTCCTATCCATTGATATTGTCTCCTAGGCCAGAGAAATCCACACAAAACAAAATAAGCACATTGAATGCCAGAGGGAAGCCAAGCTAACTAACCACTGGCTGTGATGTGGGACCTTGGAACCATACTGGCCCCTTCTGGTCAGAGCAGGCACTACAGCTGAGACCATCACAGCTGGTTGGGAAACACTGCTAGTCACTTACCTTTGTCAGACACTTCGACTCAGTCGAGCAAAACGATGGGCAATAGCTAACGCTGGCTTGCTAAAACCATCGGTGTTCCCTTCGAGTCAGAAAGAGTGGGGGCCTCAGTGGTTGAATCACACAGCTAATATATTCTATTTTTCTGTCCACTGATAACAGTATGAGTAATTAACACATTGATGTTACTACCATCATGGGTGCCTGTGTGTGTGTATAGAGCGGTAGGTGAAAGGGTTAAGTCCCCTCCCTGGCTGCATGCAGCTTTCCCTTTCTGTGTCAAGCCCCATTAAACCAGCTACACCACAGCAATATGGTGCCATCAATTATACACGCCACACCATCAATGGAGAGGGAGAGGGGAAGAGGAGAGGCAGGAACACATAAACAGGACAAACGGCTACATAAAAGACCTCCAGCCTGGTTCGCACACACACACATCCCTCTCGTTGCTGCACTCTAGACAGCTGACGATAAGGCTCTGCTGGGCTTATCTGACGGCAAGCACACACAGACAGATAGAAGGCTGTGCTCCAGTGGGGAATATGACAGGCTGTGTGGAGAGGCAAGAGTCGAGATCACCTAGAGAGATGTCCCTGTAGCGTCGGCGGCACACCGCAGATCTGGAGCACGTGCCTTTCTACAAGGTTTACGTGATATACAGATATAACCAAATCAATGGCCGGTGGTGGGAGGAGCTATAGGACGGGCTCAGTGTAATGGCTGAGATGGCATTAATGGGACGGAGTCAAACATCAAAACCACGTTTGACTCCGTTCTGTTAATTCCATCCCAATGATCTAATAAAAAGGGATAAAAAAGGGGGAAAGGTAAGCTGAGGGTTTACTGTCAGTCCTCTCAGGCTGCTAGATACACACCAAATAAATACAAAGTGTAATTCCAGAAAAAAATTGGTTATTAACTATAAGGAATTCATAGGTTGAAAGACGTTCAGTAAGATATATTAATAAGAAAAAGTAGTCCATACTAAAACAGCTAACAAACCAATAGTAAATGTCCAGTAACATCACAAGAGGCAGATTGTCAAAGTGACAAGATGCATGAATTAGTTGAAATCTACTATAACTCAGTGAATTCAGGTGATTTGAAATCCTACTTATTAAAGATAAAGCTCAACACTGAGAACAAGGTCCCTAACACAGGCAGGGATCATTAAAAAAAAGGCACACATTTTTCTTTCTTTTGAAATCATAGGAAAGTTTAGATTCTTCTCCTGAATTGATTGATTTTAAACCGAATCAGTCCCTGAAATGAAACCACTCCCATAGCAGATGTGACTTACATTGGTGTCAACACAAACTGTCCATCTCTCCAACCACAAACTGAGTACTGAAAACATTAAACAGAACAAACATAAGTGTATCCTAGATGGCACCCAGTTCCCTTTATAGTGCACTATTTATTTATTTTATTGGCGCAGCGGTCTAAGGAACTGCATATCAGTGCTAGAGGCATCACTATAGACCCTGGTTCAATTCCACGCTGTATCACAACCAGCTGTGATTGGGAGTTCCATATGGCGGTGCACAATTGGCCCAGTGTCGTCCGGGTTAGGGTAAGCCCGGGGTAGGCCGTAATTCTAAATAAGATTTGTTCTTAACTGACTTGCCTCGTTAAATAAAGGTTATAGTGGACTATATAGGGAATAATTTGCCATTTGGAACAGACAGACTAAAGCCTGCCATATTCTGGCTATTGGTTGTGAATGAGGTCAATAAGATTTAGAGTATTAGGGTACGTTCAGGAAGGTGCCACATTCTGAACATTGCAGAGAGGAGTGTCTTGTACCCAGCTAACAGAATCTCTTTCCATCTTAACCTTCGGTAACATCGCACCTCACTAAACACAGCCCTGGGGTAAGCCAGCACAAACCCAATCCTGTAGATATCTAGGCAGTCTGTATAAAACCACCCTAGACACAAAAGACAGTGGGAACCACAGCAGCCAAGTAAGGCAGAATATGAGCACCACCAAGAGGTGACTTCTATGATCAAGCTGAATCTGAAAACAGTAGTACAGGCCATACTAAACTAAATGCAGCTCAATGACTCCTCCTCTGGCTCCCTCCACTGTTTTTTTTGTTTTTTTTTTAGGGGTGGATCAGCTTAATATTGCGGAAAGAATGTTGCTTCCAATGTAATTGTCTGCATCATTTCCAATCCCCCATATTTTTTTGGGTAAATATATATATCCATACACGCATGCATACATATATACATATATACATACACATACCTATATAGACATACATACTTTTTTAAAGAATATACCTTTATTATTATTCCCCGCAACCCTACCACCGCTCCCCCAATTGGAGTAAACTAATAAACACTTCTGCTTTTACCTTCAATTTATACATCTTATACCTATTTTACAGACACAGACTACTTTATAATAGTTCTCTCTTGTTTGTTCTTAGTCCTTCCTCTATTTCTGTTGTCCATCCAATTTTATTTCCACTTGTAACTGTGCTATTTCACAAAAGCTCCGCACCTATACACATTTCACAGATCCCGTATGCCCTACATTGTTTATCTTGTTATTAGTCCCACCCTTCAGTTCCACTCAACCCTTCCCATCTATCTTCCAACATCATCCATTTCGGATTTTTATTTGCCATATATTTTTCAACTGTGCTGTGATGCTTCACAAAAGATTTGAACCTTCCTATTCTCATAGCTTCTACAGATTGTAAATTAAAAATAAACATTTTTGCTAAAATAATTATTATATTATTGATTGATTGACTATGGCTTTTCAAATCCCCCAGTATTGCTATCTGTAGCGTTAGTTCTAGGCAAATGTTGCAATTCTTCAGCCATTCCTGGACCTGTGACCAAAAACGAGCTACATATGGACAATACCAAAATAAATGATCTAATGACTCTGCCTCCTCACAACAGAATCTGCAGAGCTGGGAAGATTGTATACCCCATATATATAACATTCTATTAGTTGCAAGAATTTTGTACAGTAATTTAAATTGAAAAATTCGAAGTTTTGAATCCGGCGTTGTTTTGCGTATCAATTCATAAACCATGTGCCATGGAATGGGTACATCGAAAATCTCTTCCCAACTATTTTGCAATTTATATGGCACAGCTGTCAGTTTTTTGGTCCTTAAATGAAATTGGTATATGTTTTTATTTATCACACTTTTCTTTAACCATTTATGTTCTTTAATACAGGGCCGACATACAAGTTCCTTACTTTTTTCCCCTTCTACTTGCCTCTTCCATTTTTGTGGTAATGCTGCAATTAATTGGTTGTAATTTTGGGTAGAGCAGACATTTCCATATGTCTGTGTTAGCTGCATGTGTGACATAACTCCACCAGTCCTATTTATGATATCATTCACAAAAATTATACCTTTTTTAAACATTTCTTCGATAAATACAGTTTTTTTATCAATTACTATATTTGAATTTAACCACAATATTTGTTGTACTATTTGTTCCGTCCTTTCAGGTGGATTAAACTGAAATTGCAACCAACTTTCTAAGGCTTGTTTAAAAAATAAGGATATTTTGGAGATTATTTCCTTTTCAAACAACCGAAAGTGAGCAGGTGTAATCTGAATAAAGGGAAAAAGGCCCTTCTTGAACATAGGATGAGACATTCGTACCAATTTACTAGAGAACCAGTTTGGATTTAAGTATAACTTTTGTATGACTGATGCCTTTAGTGAGAGGTCTAATGCTTTAATATTTAATAATTTCTGCCCTCCGAATTCATATTCGTTATATAAATAGGCCCTTTTAATTTTATCTGGCTTGCCGTTCCAAATAAAATGGAATATTTTTTGTTCATATAATTTAAAAAGCAGGTCACTAGGTGTAGGCAAAACCATAAGCAAATAGGTAAACTGTGATATGACTAAAGAGTTAATCAGGGTGATTTTTCCACAAATAGACAAGTATTTTCCTTTCCATGGTAGCAAGATCTTATCTATTTTTGCTAACTTTCTATAAAAATTTATTGGAGTGAGATCATTTCTTTCTTTTGGGATTTTTATACCGAGTATGTCCACATCTCCGTCAGACCATTTAATTGGTAAACTACATGGCAGTATAAAATGTGTATTTTTTAGTGATCCAATACGTAATATGGTACATTTATCATAATTTGGTTTTAATCCAGAGAGGATAGCAAAGGTATCTAGATCCTCTATGAGGCCGTGGAGAGACTCTAGTTGTGGTTTTAAAAGAAAACATGAATCATCAGCGTACAATGACACCTTAGTTTTTAAGCCACGGATTTCTAATCCATTAATATTAATGTTTGATCTAATTTTAACAGCTAACATTTCGATGGCAATAATAAATAGATATGCCGATAGTGGACAACCTTGTTTTACTCCTCTAGATAGTTTAAAACTTTCTGAGATGTAGCCATTATTTACTATTTTACACCTAGGGTTACTATACATAATTTTAACCCATTTTATAAGAGATTCCCCAAAATTGAAATATTCTAGGCATTTATATATAAACTCCAGTCGTACTTTATCAAAAGCCTTTTCAAAATCAGCTATGAAAACCAGACCTGGTGTCCCCGATATTTCATAGTGTTCTATTGTTTCCAGTACTTGCCTTATATTATCTCCAATGTATCGTCCATGTAAAAAACCTGTCTGATTAGGATGAATAATATCTGACAAAACTTTTTTTATTCTATGCGCCAAGCATTTTGCTAGGATTTTTGCATCACAACACTGAAGTGTAAGAGGTCTCCAATTTTTTAATTGGACTGGATCTTTATATATACCACTTGGGTCCTGTTTCAGTAATAACGATATCAGACCTTCTTGTTGCGTGTCTGATAATCTACCATTTATATAGGAGTGGTTAAAACAAGCTAATAATGGTCCTTTGAGTATATCAAAAAAAGTTTTGTATACTTCCACTGGTATGCCATCCAGCCCTGGAGTTTTCCCATCCTTAAAGGCCCCAATTGCATCAAGCAGTTCCTCCTCTGTAATTTGGCCTTCACATGAGTCTTTCTGTACAGATGTTAATTTTACATTATTAATAGGAAAAAAATCCATACAATTAGTTTCAGTTAGTGGAGATGGAGGAGCCTGAAACGAAAACATATTCTTAAAGTACTTTACTTCCTCTTTCAAAATATCATTTGGTGAATCATGCGTGACTCCATCATTTGTAACAAGTTTTAATACATTTTTTTTGGTAGCATTTCTATATTGAAGATTGAAAAGGAATTTGGTGCATTTTTCCCCATATTCCATCCAGTTCGCTTTATTTTTATAATATATTACACTGGATCTTTCTTGAATAAGTTCCTCCATTTCTTTTTGTTTTTCCTCTAACTTATTCTGTGCCTCTATGGTACCGTTTTTATTGCTATCTAACTGTACTGTTAGTCCTTCAATTTCCTTTGTTAATATGGACTCTTTTGATCTAAATTCCCTTTGTTTTATAGATGAGTACTGAATTGCATGGCCTCTAAAGGCACACTTAAAAGTGTCCCATACAATAAGGGGATCTGCTGTACCTATGTTATGTCTGAAAAAGTCAGTTATAAAATCTTCTGTCCTAGTTCTAAACAATTTATCATCTAGTAGACTTTGATTAAATTTCCAATATCCTCGCCCACGTGGAAATTCTGTAAGATAAATATATATGCCAATTATGTGATGATCCGACCGCATTCTGTCCCCTATCAACACTTTTTTAACTTTTGGTGCCAGAGAGAATGGTATAAGAAAGTAGTCAAGACGACTAGCTTGATTCAGCCTCCGCCATGTATATCTCACTAAATCAGGGTATTTAAGTCTCCATATATCCACTAATTCCAATATATCCATGACATTCATGATTTCCTTAAGTGCCTGAGGGTGATAGTTTGTAGTGTGATTTCCTTTCCGGTCTATAGAGGTATTTAAGACCGTATTAAAATCTCCCACTATAATAATAGAGTCTAGTGTTGCTTGTAGAGTTGATAAATTCTTATATATATTTTCAAAGAAGCTTGGATCATCATTATTCGGACCGTATAGGTTAACAAGCCATATTTGTTTATTGTCCAATAACATATTTAAAATAATCCATCTACCTTGAGGATCTGTTTGGACAATTTGCACATTTGGATCAAAATTATTGTTAATTAAAACCATCACCCCTTTTGAATTTCTTTGCCCATGGGAGAAATATATTTTGCCCCCCCAGTTCTTTTTCCACAAAACTTCATCTAAAACTGTTGAATGGGTTTCCTGTAAACAATAGATATTATAATCCTTCTCTTTTAGCCAGGTAAATACTGATCGTCTTTTCTTATTATCTGCTAAGCCATTACAATTGTAACTGGCTATACTTATTTCACCACTTACCATAATGAGACACACCTTTCATTCTTTTAATCAGAATATATTTTTGTAAACGTACTATTAAAAAGTAACATAATGATTGAGTGTCTATATAGTTGTACCATGATATTTGCATTTCTACTAAGTAAACCTCCAATTGGTCCCTACTATTCCACCCGCTAAAAGGCCTCATCTCGAGATGGCTTGTCATCCCAATGCCCGGCAGACCACCCTCGACCCCCTGTATCCCATAGCCCTGAACCGACTGGGATCCATTCTTTGAAAAGAGCATACAGTGCCATTTACCGAATTGAAGAAGATCAATTGCCATATGCATTTCCATTGCCCTCACCTCGATTTGTATTATATATATCTGTGGATCATCCTCTATTGTCCCTAACATCTTTTACTTCTTCCTTCGCAACAGTTGTGGGATACACACATACACCCACACACACTCAGCCCTTACCCCCACACAACCATAAGCTCACTTTCTCAACAATTGCACCATCCCAGAGCCCAACTCAAGATGGGTCATGATTTACAAATGCACTTGCAGTTGCAGCTGCATGAGAAGGCCTGCAAGACCGCACAAAAAATTAGCAAAAATTGAGAGATTTATTTACCATTGTCATATCCTAGATAATGGAGGTCAAATGTACACCTTATTCCTGAAACACCCACAATACGGCCACCCGTCATGACCATGTCCCCACGCATCTCCATGCAGTCCGACTTTGATTTTGTGCCGCCAGGGCCACAATAATATACCCCCTCTCTGAATGTCCGAGTGTGACCCCCTCCCCATGGGTTACTGCAGCTAGTGTTGCCAGCACTGCCACTGCCTGGGTGGGGGCACCCCACCGGAATCCCCACCGGCTAGGTACAAGGTCGTCAAGGTTCTCATTAGCAGCTTTGAGAATTTCCTTGTATATTATGCTCTCCCTTTATGGGGCTTTGGCTTTGCAGGACCAACCCTGCCAAGCAGGCTCAGAATCTTGAGGGGGCAGTGCTGCTCTTGGTCTCTGACCTCATTTTAGCTGCATACAGACCGCTTACAGCGGGCACATAAAACAGTTAGGGACTTCTCCTTAGTATCTGGGTCATTCAGGTGGGTGTCTAGGGTATAGTGCCATGGACCGTACCATTAAAATAGGATAATAAATAATTAGATATCATTTATAAAAAAATAAATAAAAAAATGTAGTTCTCCATGATAGGACAATAAATAAATAAGACGTATAATTCATTATAAAAGTATATCCATCATCTGAACAACATTGAAAGCCCTCTCATACCCGGCTCACAGCAATACATTGGCTCTGGGATATGCAACCATTTCATTACTCACTCACTCAACTTTCCAAACATAACAAATAAAATAAAAAATAAACACAAACCATACCATCCACACATACTGTGCCTTCTGTTTACTTAGTTTTTATCTTCACTATGTTGAATTAGTGCTTGTGTGTTCAATTAGTTATATGTGAAGATTTATAGAAAAGCTATATTTTTTATTGTATTGTTACAATCAGTAACCGGGCTTGAATTGTGTTTATTTCCCTCGTCTATGAGAACTTTGTAATTTTTAAAATAACCATGGAGTAGTCTTTGTGTCTCTGAACAACTGGTTATCAATATATAGTTTATCAACGACGAGAGCTACTCGTTTCGCTTTTAATCTATTTTCTTTGAAAATTGGATACAGAACTTTGCGCCGTTCTGCAATTTCCTTCGGAAACTGATCATTCATGCCAATTTTGGTCCCAGCAAGTCTTTTACCCAGGCTTTTAACCATTATTTTATCTTTAAATGAAGCAAATTTGGCAACGATTGGGCGTTCGTACCTCTGCCCTCTCTGTCCGAAGCGGTGAACGCGTTCAAGTTGGATTTTGTCGATAACTTCGCGTGGAATCTGAAGCGCTGTAAGGAGGAACTCTCTAACTATAGATTCAGGAACTTCTCCTTTTTCTTGGATACCTGTAAGTACCAAATTCTCTCTCATGGATCTAGTTTGTATGTCCAGTAAGGTTTCCTTCAGAACGGTGTTCTCCTTTTTAATTCCATTCATTTCGGTTTCAATCTTATTGACTGTCCCTTTTAGCGCGTGTGTTTGCTTCTCCAATGTCGCAGCTTTTTCATCACTCATCTCTAGGCTTGCCTTCAACTCTTTTATATCCTTACTAACTAATTCAAGTATACCCAGTTTGTCATTTATTGATTTTAACAGATCGGTTTCGACCTTTACCATTCCCGGTGGTGAGAATATTAAATCATCAGTGTCTGTAGAAGAGTCACGTTTTCGTTTTGTAATCGGTTCCCCTGTCTTACTCTCCGTCATGTTTGGTTGTTGCCTGTTTTCGTAATATTTGTCGATAAATGTCTCTAGTTTTAGGATTTGTTTTGTGTTATTGTCCAGATTGAAGGTTATCACTCACCAGATTAAGTAGTGCTAATATTTTAGTCTAATTTAGCAGATATTTCGAATATTATGTTTTATCTTGAGGTGCTCTACATAAATCCCTTCAGTCCGCCATTACCCTTACGTTACCTTTACGTCATACGTCAGCAACCCTCCACTGTTGATTTATATTTAGAACACATTCAAACTGAAAACAACCAGAACTAACATGGCTGTGTAACATTCCGTACATCTGAGTTGAGACTAAGCCTTTATTCACATTTTGGGGGACCGGGGTCAGAGTATTAACAGGTGGATGATAGCAACATACGTAAAGGAATCAAGCCACAAGTGTAGTGGTGGTTGAAACTGGTTTTCCACAATCAACAAATGGGGTGCATACAGTGGCATCCTGTCCTCATCTCCTTCACTGATCTGGAAGTGGAAAATCCCCAGGTAGGTTTCTGTCATATTGCTTTAACTTCTCTCTAGTTGTTTTCAGATCAGTGCAGGTGAAGGAGAGCTAAGGAGACAAAACCCCTGTAGACTATGGAGATCCACCAGGTGTTTTACGATGTAGCTTCTTTGTAGTCTTTTACATGACCTGCCTGGACACAGCTATAGCTAACAAACAGCAGTCATACTAACAGAGAAATACTTTGCCTTTCAAAAAATATGGTATACATGCAATAGACTAACAATGGATAAATAGTGTCAGCTTTACTGATATTGGGTAGTAGACACCCAACTCATCCACCATCTGGGAAAGAGTGTCCTTCTGACATCAAGGAGGTTTACATCATAGAAACATACCTTTTAGAAAGGGGAATCCCTATTAAAGTAAATGAGTAGTTCTATTTCTATGGATAACATCCAACAGTTGCATTGACACGATCTGCCAAATCTATAACAGGTGTCCTTCCATACAGAGGAAAGCACCTTTACTGTCAATGCAACTGTCTAGAACCATCTCAAACACTGGGGAATGCCATCCAATCCCTCAACACAGGTCATATTCATTACTACACACCGTAGCAAAACGTTTTGCAAAGAAAAACTCAATCAGTTTCAGGTAGTCCGTCCCTGTTTAAGGTTTTCTTCTTTCGTTTGGTGCTTAGTGAATACGACCCAGGTGTAGGGTCTATATATTAACCCATATCCATGGAACATAAATAGCCCACTGACAGATTCTGCTTCACATCTTTGGCTCAATGTACCCTTTACCAGTGAAGCGACACGGTCAATGACAGCATCAAATTAGTTGAGGAAATAGCTCAACTTGTGCAGCAAATTTTTGTTTCTAAATACTGAATGTTGTGCCATTATACAACAGTGTATATAACAAAAATATCGCTGGTATATAGTCACATTCACTTCAATTCTGCTATCATCTACTTACTGTAATATACATATTTTAGCCTTAAATCAATACACTTGCAATTAAACATGCTATTAGATATAAGATAAAGTCTAAATTATAATCTTGAATTATACTTGGGCAAGAACAATAATAACCAAATCTATTTTTCCTATTCAAATTAGTTACTGGGTATATTCACAAAATACTATATTTGTGTGTATACACGTTTATATATCAATGTGCATGTGTGCGTCTGTGCCGTGCAACTTACATATTATAATTGACGTTCATGCACAGCTTTTTCCTAAATAAAAAGTATTTCAGTGCATCTGAAGAGATAAGACAACACAGAGAAAACCCCAGGTATTTGTGGAACATTTCATTCCTTAATACAAGTGACTGGTCATAAAACAGGGGGTGTAGCAAAACCTGGTCTTCAAGAGCAACTGGGTCCGCTGGCTTTCATTGGAACAGAACTTCAATGACTCCTGCAACAACTCCAAACTAAGAGATGCATTTCAACCCAAACTATTTCAATACTGTAAATAGTATAAATGTAAAAACCACAGACTCAGTGTAGGACCAGGCTATAGGAAAAAATGTAACTGAGCTAGAGAATGAAAATCATCTTCAAACTACCACATCAGACCTGTGAAACACAATCTCAGTCAGTACTGAAAGAACAAGGCAATAAAAACAAGAATAAAATCCCATCTGAACATTAAAAAGACTTCACATTGACTTATTGCAACAGCGAGTATTGAGTATTCATGTACTTAAACCTTTCATAAAACGACCTAAAGTAAACATCTAAACAACATCGTACAGAGATAATAAATGTTACCTTTAGATGCCTTACAAACCCTAAAACCAGGTAGAAAACATCCCTTACTGCACACCTCTAAACATGTGTTTTGTGTGTGTTTTTATATATGCAACGGCTGCTTTGTTTAGATCTTGCTGCGTCGTTTCCCTTTGGCTTTCTTTGGAGCCTGGACCTGTCGGCTCTTCTTCCTCAATGCTCTCTGGTCAATCACTGGTGGGTGCTCTTCTTCCTCCACCTCTTCCTCAGCCAAGCTCTTCTCTACAGCCCCCTCTTCCTCCTCTGTCGTTCTCGCTTTCTCCTCCTCTTCCTCCATGACCTCCGGCTGCTCTGTGCCCTGCTCCTCGGGCTCCATGACCACTCTGCTCAGTCTCTTAGATTTATGTTTAGGCGCCGCCGCTTGGCCACTGCCTCTCCTCCAAAGGACCTTACCGTCGCCACCCTCGTCTGAGCTCTCACTCTCTCCCTCATCCTCTGTGGTTGTAACGTTCTCCATCTCTTCTACCTCTTTCTTTTTGTCCTCTTTGACCTCTTCTCTTGCCGCCTCCTCTCCTTCTTCCTCTGTGAGAGGCTGGTTCTCTCCTTCCTCCGGAGGCTGGTAGGACAGGTCTGCTACCCCCACCTGGACCACCGTTTCCTGGCTACTGCTGTCCACTGTGATGGCCGCCTCCATGGATTTCTCCTCTTCCTTCACCGCTTTCTCCGCCACCTCCTTTTCTCCCTCTAACGCTCCTTCCATGGGTGTAGCTGCGGCATCCTCTGGAGGTTCGCCCCCTGCCTCCTCAATCACCTCCCCAGAGAGGGAGGGCTCTGCAGGCGAAGGGGCCTTCTCTGTAGCAGAGTCTGGTTCTTCTAACAGGAGAGGAGCCTCCTTCACCACAGCTTCCGTCTCAGCTAATTCCTCTGGTGCCACAGGAGCTGCATCTACGGTGTCCTGCAGAGGACAAAGAGAGAAAAAAGTAGCGGCGAAAAACGTATTCCTCAATTCCCTTTCTAACACATACTGTAGAAACATGTCCACAGTACAAACAGGAACTTTACAACAATGAAAGGATCCTATTGTCTCATCTGTGAACCCATTTCTCCAATAATGGCCCCATCTCACACATTCCAACTGAGGCATTGAAACACATACTTTAGCCTCAATGGAGTCTTCCTCCTTCGTATCCTCCTCCTCTATTTCCACATCTTCCTCTGTCGTTCTGTTCTCCAGCACAGCATCAGGCTCCTGTGTGGCAACCTCTTCCTCCTCTCCCTGGTCATCAGTCAGTTCTCCTTTGACCTCAGCCTCCTGAGGATAGAAAAGCCACAACCAATGGTCAACGCCTCCTTTTCCTGATTAACCACACATTCTGTATGTAATGACACTCTACTAACGAGGAAGTGCACTACTTTTGACCAGGGCCCATAAGGAATAGGGTGCAATTCCTGGCCCAACAAGTGCGAAATACGCTATGATAGTGACTGGTTATTCGCTAACAACAACCATAGTAACATAAAACAACAAAGACAAGCAACCCAGAACAGCCAAATTAACTGTTGTTTCCTAATGATGTATTCATCCTAATCACGTCCGTCATCCTCTCACCTGAGCTTTGGCCTCCTCTATAGGGGACAGAGCAGCCTCTGCTTCTCCAGACTCTGTCTCATCCCCCCCGCTTCCTTCCTCCTCTCCCTCTACAGCTGTGGTGGTGGGCTCTGCCTCCTCCAATCTGAACACACAGTAAACCAGAGGTGTTATGATTTTCAGCCAATGGGAAGCTTTCATACATACATTTCATTAATACTTTGATGGATGTTTCTATTTCACTGAGACTCCTTGTCTAACCTGTTCATCTTCAGAGGCTGGCTCTCCTCCTCAGAGTCTTCCATCTCTTCTCTGCCACGCTTTTTATGTCCACTACTCCAGGTGTGTGTTGACACTGGTGTGCCCTCCAGGGCTAGACAGTAGCCATTTTCATTCCAATGTGTATTCACACAAAAGATAGCATTTTATGTACTCAGCAACACCAACATCTTTCTCATAGTTATTGATTTCAGGACTCAAGACTTCTCTGAGCTACTTACCTTCTATTAACTTGAGGGGCTTATTCAGCACCAAAACATCTTCCTAGAAAACAAGACCATATTAAATCCTCATTACTTGATTATATTGTCCCTACACAACGTAAATCGGACGTTTGAGGATATTATTAAACTATAAACAACAAATACATCCACATAGCTGTTCAGGAGGCGAGAGACTGAGGAAACCCAACAGAATGCAAAGGAGAGAGAAAAAAATGGAAAGAAAGACAAACAAGAACAAAGTTGGATAGATGAGAGAGAGAGAGAGAGAGAGAGAGACAGAGGGCAGATACAGAGAGAGAGAAAGACATAGACGTACGGTGATGTCCAGACAGTTGTCTGAGCCCTCTTCCATGTTGATGTCTGTGCTGTCCAAAGAGGCTGCTTGGTGATCTCCATTATCCGTCACCACGGGGAGCACCACTTTATGGGAATCAGCACAACAATCAGAAGGCAATTAGCTACCAGTCATGTGAGAGTCTGGCCACTGTGTCTGACATCACCAAGTCCCCACAGCACAGCTAATCGGGACTGCTATCATCCTGCTAAGGTCCTGATGGATCAGTTAGGTCGCAGAACGTTAGAAATGTAATGAATAGAGCTGCCGTCGCGATTCCCTATTCTTCATGACAGACAATCATATTGGTTCTACTTAACACATTTCTATCTGAAGGTACTGTAAACATCACATCCTCCTTGACAGGCCCTTGGGTGTTAGATCTCCTGCTACTGTGTCTGTACCTTTCAGTGTTTTGATCTTGTTGGCCACTCTCTCCCTCTGGTAGGGTCCTCCCACTCCCTCTACCACCCACAGCAGTTCCTGGTCAGCTGGGTACCGACACAGATACTGGCCACACACTGCAGGTCAGGGAGAGATGGTACACTTTGATTGACCGATTTATTTATTTAGGGGCTGCAAAGTTGTACAGTTATAGACTACAGTAGAGAGGAGCAGAGAGAGAGAGAGAGAGAGCGAGCGAACTACTACTAACCTTTACACACACACACACACACAGAGCAAGCACGAGAGACTATACAGTTCTTCAATAACTCACAATACCAAAACACAATAAAGACGGTGTCAATTCGACTACTCAAAACATCAATTGCATATTCCAAAAAGCAGCATCAAAAGTAATTTTGAGAAAACCAAAGAAATGCAACAGAAACAAAAAACTAAATGTTTCTGAAAAATGGTTTGATAACAAATGTAAAACAATTAGAAAACACCTGAGACAAATGTAAAACATAAGCAGAAAAACAACCCAGAGCTACGCTATGAATATTTACACTGAAACGCAATAAATTTAATTATACCAACAAGACACAAATTGAAAACACAATTGACCAAAATCAGTTCTGGGACGTGTGGAACATTTTAAGCACGACAAAGCCACAAGAATTAAACATACAAGATGAAGGAATTTGGAAAACTTATTTTGATAATCTATACAAAAACATCACACAAAAAGACTTAACAGAACCAATTAGAAATTCAAAAAAATTTAACATCCTTGAATCAGTCATTAAAAACAACCAAAATCCATTAGATTACCCAATAACCCAATAACCCAACAAGAACTAAATGAAAAGCTCAAATCTATAAAATCAAAGAAGGCTTGTGGTCTAGATAACAGCAGAAATGAAATGGAAGAACAGCACAACTGAGTTGCAAAATACTGTGCTTAAATTGTTCAACATGGTACTAACTTCTGGCTGCTTTCCTGATGTCTGGAACCAGGGGCTCATCTCCCCTATCCACAAAAGTGGAATCAAATCAGACCCCAATAATTACAGGGAAATTTGTGTAAACAGCAACTTGGGAAAGAATTTCTGTAGCATTTTGAACTCAAGAATTCAAATCTTCCGTTAAGAAAAAAAGTGTAATAAGTAAATGTCAAATTGGCTTTCTCCCCAACTACCGCACTACTGACCATATATACACCCCTTACACACAAAGAAATTAATAAACACGTCCACCAAAAGAAAAATATGGCAAAATCTTCGCTTGCTTTATTGACTTTAAAAAAGCATTTGATTCTATTTGGCACGAAGGGCTATTCTACAAAATTCTCCAAAGTGGGCTTTGTGGTAAGGTGTATGACTTAATAAAATGTATGTACACAGAAAACAAGTGTGCAATAAAAATCAAAAACCAAAGAACAGAATTATTTTCACAACGTCGAGGTGTGAGACAAGGATGGAGTTTGAGTCCAAATCTTTCCAAAATTTATATCAATGAATTAGCAGACATGTTGGACCATTCTCCAGCCCCAGGACTCACACTATTTGACACAGAGGTAAAATACCTGCTATATGCTGATGATTTGGTACTTCTATCACCAACCAAAGAAGGTCTTCAACAGAACCTTAACATTCTAGAGCAATATTGCCATAATTGGGCCCTGGCAGTAAATAAAAAACAAAATAAAAATCATGATTTTCCAGAAAAAACCCAGATGTCAGAAACAGAAATTTGCCCTGAACAACACAATAATTGAACACACTAAAAAGTACTCGTACCTTGGTCTGACCATATCTGCATCGGGAGACTTTAATATGGCAGTGAATGCACTCAAAAGAAAAAGCCCGCAGAGCATTGTACGCAATAAAAATGAAATAATTCAAAATCAACATCCCAATTAGAATTTGAACATCCAATTGAAGCCCTACATGCAGAATTCTGTCTGAAATTCTACAAGTCCAGAGAAATACACCAACTAACGCATGTAGGGCAGAATTGGGCCGCTTTCCAGTGGTAATGAAAATACAGAAAATATCATAATTTTGGCTACATCTAAATTCAAGTCCAAATTCAAGTCTGCAATTTAAAAGCACTTCAAACCCAAGAGCTGAGCCCAGAAACGAGCCCTCTCAGTCAGCTGGTGTTGGACCTAACCAACCAAGCTGACACCAGCACTGCTTCAAAAGAAAGAATTCCAGGAAACAAAATCATGAACCAATCAAAGGTCTCATATTTACAACATTGGAAAAATGAAAAAATCCCAAAGCAGACTAAATTGCTATCTGGCCCTAAACAGAGTAGAGATAATCAGCCAATTCATATTCTCTGTCAGAAATACGAAGCAGAGACAGACCCTTACCAAGTACAGGCTGAGTGACCCCTAATTGGCAATAGAAACCAGCAGAAATAAGACGACATGGCTACCCAAAGAAGAGCGTGTATGTGGTCACTGCACAACAGGGGAGACAGAAACAGAGATGCACTTTCTCCTTTACTGTGATAAATATTCCTCACCAAGAGATTCATTATTCACAGAAATTGCTACATTTATTCCAAATTGTACTTATTAAACCCAGAGGAAAAACTAAAAATACTCATGGGCGAAGGAGCAATGGCTCCTCTTGCAGCCAAATACAGTGGGGCAAAAAAAGTATTTAGTCAGCCACCAATTGTGCAAGTTCTCCCACTTAAAAAGATGAGGCCTGTAATTTATATCATAGGTACACTTCAACTATGACAGACAAAATGACAACAAAAAAAATACAGAAAATCACATTGTAGGATTTTTAATGAATTTATTTGCAAATTATGGTGGAAAATAAGTATTTGGTTAATAACAAAAGTTTCTCAATACTTTGTTATATACCCTTTGTTGGCAATGACAGAAGTCAAAGTTTTCTGTAAGTCTTCACAAGGTTTTCACACACTGTTGCTGGTATTTTGGCCCATTCCTCCATGCAGATCTCCTCTAAAGCAGTGATGTTTTGGGGCTGTTGCTGGGCAACACGGACTTTCAACTCCCTCCAAAGATTTTCTATGGGGTTGAGATCTGGAGACTGGCTAGGCCACTCCAGGACCTTGAAATGCTTCTTACGAAGCCACTCCTTCGTTGCCCGGGCGGTGTGTTTGGGATCATTGTCATGCTGAAAGACCCAGCCACGTTTCATCTTCAATGCCCTTGCTGATGGAAGGAGGTTTTCACTCAAAATCTCACGATACATGGCCCCATTCATTCTTTCCTTTACACGGATCAGTCGTCCTGGTCCCTTTGCAGAAAAACAGCCCCAAAGCATGATGTTTCCATCCCCATGCTTCACAGTAGGTATGGTGTTCTTTGGATGCAACTCAGCATTCTTTGTCCTCCAAACACAACGAGTTGAGTTTTTACCAAAAAGTTATATTTTGGTTTCATCTGACATTCTCCCAATCTTCTTCTGGATCATCCAAATGCTCTCTAGCAAACTTCAGACGGGCCTGGACATGTACTGTCTTAAGCAGGGGGACACGTCTGGCACTGCAGGATTTGAGTCCCTGGCGGCGTAGTGTGTTACTGATGGTAGGCTTTGTTACTTTGGTCCCAGCTGTCTGCAGGTCATTCACTAGGTCCCCCGTGTGGTTCTGGGATTTTTGCTCACCGTTCTTGTGATCAGTTTGACCCCACGGGGTGAGATCTTGCGTGGAGCCCCAGATCGAGGGAGATTATCAGTGGTCTTGTATGTCTTCCATTTCCTAATAATTGCTCCCACAGTTGATTTCTTCAAACCAAGCTGCTTACCTATTGCAGATTCAGTCTTCCCAGCCTGGTGCAGGTCTACAATTTTGTTTCTGGTGTCCTTTGACAGCTCTTTGGTCTTGGCCATAGTGGAGTTTGGAGTGTGACTGTTTGAGGTTGTGGACAGGTGTCTTTTATACTGATAACAAGTTCAAACAGGTGCCATTAATACAGGTAACGAGTGGAGGACAGAGGAGCCTCTTAAAGAAGGAGTTACAGGTCTGTGAGAGCCAGAAATCTTGCTTGTTTGTAGGTGACCAAATACTTATTTTCCACCATAATTTGCAAATAAATTCATTAAAAATCCTACAATGTGATTTTCTGGATTTTTTTTCTCATTTTGTCTGTCATAGTTGAAGTGTACCTATGATGAAAATTACAGGCCTCTCTCATCTTTTTAAGTGGGAGAACTTGCACAATTGGTGGCTGACTAAATACTTTTTTGCCCCACTGTACATACCTTGGCCTAAACATCAGCGGTACAGGTAACTTCCACAAAGCTGTGAACGATCTGAGAGACAAGGCAAGAAGGGCATTCTATGCCATCAATAGGCACATAACATTTGACATACCAATATGGATCGGTCTAAAAATACTGAATCAGTTATAGAACCCATTGCCCTTTATGGTTGTGAGGTCTGGGGTCCGCTCACCAACCAAGAATTCACAAAATGGGACAAACACCAAATTGAGACTCTGCATGCAGAATTCTGCAAAACTATCCTCTGTGTACAACGTAAAACAGAAAATAATGCAAGCAGAGCATAATTAGGCCGATACCCGCTAATGATCAAAATCCCGAAAAGAGCCATTCAGTTCTACAATCACCTAAAAGGAAGCAATTCCCAAACCTTCCATAACAAAGCCATCACCTACAGAGAGATGAACCTGGAGAAGAGTCCCTTAACCTCTCTGGGATATGTGGGACGGTAGTGTCCCACCTGGCCAACATCCAGTGAAAATGCAGAGCGCCAAATTCAAATAAATTACTATAAAAATTTAAATTTAATCATGAAATCACACATTCAATATACCAAATTAAAGCTACACTTGTTGTGAATCCAGCCAACATGTCAGATTTAAAAAATGCTTTACGGCGAAAGAAAACAATAATATTATCTGAGGATAGCACCCCAGCAAACAATCACAGACCATCATATTTCTACCCTCCCGGTGCGACACAAAACACAGAAATAAAGATATAATTCATGCCTTACCTTTCATGAGCTTCTTCTGTTGGCACTCCAATATGTCCCATAAACATCACAAATGGTCCTTTTGTTCGATTAATTCCGTCGATATATATCCAAAATGTCCATTTATTTGGCACGTTTGATCCAGAAAAACACCAGTTCCAACTCGCTCAACATGACTACAAAAGTTACCTGTAAGCTTTGTCCAAACATTTCAAACTACTTTTGTAATACAACTTTAGGTATTTTTTTACGTAAATAATCGATAAAATTGAAGACGGGATGATCTGTGTTCAATAGCGGAGGAAAACAATGTGTAGCATGCTTTCTGGTCACGCGCCTCTAACAAACAGTATGGATGGTTTGTCCTCGGGGTTTTGCCTGACAAATAAGTTCTGTTATAGTCACAGACATGATTCAAACAGTTTTAGAAACTTCAGAGTGTTTTCTATCCAATAATAATATGCATATACGACATCTGGGACTATTAGCATCTGGGACTGAGTAGGAGGCAGTTTACTCTGGGCACGCTTTTCATCCAAACATGAAAATGCTGCCCCCTATCCATAAGAAGCTAAGCAAGCTGGTCCTGGGGCTCTGTTCACAAACACAAACAGACCCCACAGAGCCCCAGGTCAGCAACACAATTAGACCCCACCAAATCATGAGAAAACAAAAAGATAATTACTTGACACATTGGAAAGAATTTACAAAAAAAAGAGCCAACTAGAATGCTATTTGGCCCTAAACAGAGAGTACACAGTGGCAGAATACCAGACCACCGTGACTGACCCAAACTTAAGGAAAGCTTTGCATATGTACAGACTCAGTGAGTGTAACAGTATAGCTTCCGTCCCTCATCTTGCCACTGGGCTCGACGACATCCAGTGATCCGGGTCAACAGGATGACAACGGACCCCCTGAGCAAACAAAAGAGACATCAGTATGTGCTGACCAAAAATATGAAGGAGAAAGCATTGAGTGGTGTACATGACCTTGCTGGCCACCAAGTGCAAGCTAAAACTCTTCATTTGGCAAGGCAGCGTTTCTTCTGGCCCAAGATGGAGCATGATGTGAAGGAGTATGTCAAGTGCTGTCGGAGACGCATCCTGGCTAAGTCTCCTGAGCCGTCTGCTCGAGCCCCCCTCGAAAGCATTAGAACCTCCGCGCCTATGGAGTTAGTACGTCTCGATTTTGAGTGCCGAGTACAACAAGCAACGCTCAGTGGATGTATTGGTTCTGACATATCACTTCACCAAGTTAGCTCACGCCTTTCCATGCTCAAATCAAACGGCAAAGCAAGTTGCCAGAAAGATATTGGACAACGTATTTTGTGTTTATGGATTTGCTGAGCGGATTCACACGGATCAAGGGGCCAATTTTGAGATTGAGCTAATCGCAGAACTTCTCACGCTCTCTGCTGTCACCAAGTCACACACAACTGCGTACCATCCCATGGGGAATGGGGGAACAGAAAGGTTCAATCAAACTCTGGGAAATATGCTTCGCTCAGTCCCTCTAAAAGCTAAAGAGAAATGGCCGCAGCAGATACAAACTCTAACCTTTGCCTACAATGCTACTGTACACGAGATCACTGGCTATGCTCCATTCCAGCTCATGTTTGGTTGCGTTCCGAGACTCCCTGCTGATGTAATGTTCAAGCAAGTTTTGAGGGATCCTGTGGTTGTTGACTATAGTAGCTATGTTAAAACACTGATGTCCATCTCCATGAAGCAGCGAGCATCGCTCTACAGCATACAGTTAACGAACAACAGAAACAGGCCAAACATTATGACAGAAATGTCAGAGGCACTCACCTGAAAAAAGGAGACAGGGTGCTTCTCACTAACAAAGGAGAAAAAGAAAAAACTTGCAGACAAGTGGGAAGCTAAGGTCATTGACAGAAACCTACATACATAAGCTGGTGGATGATAAAGGAAACACCAAGGTGGTACATTGGAACCTTCTTCTAGACATCAGCTTTCTGCCGGTAGAAACACCTAAGGATGATTCATGTGAATCTCAAATCAGATGGAGCTGTAGATCCAGAGTGTGAGGGTCAGTCAATGGACCTTTCAGACTTTGATGAAGAGGAAAGCTCTGGAGATATGACCAGTTCATGGATACTCAGTTGAGTAGATGACCCCGCAAGTCAGGAATCTTCTGAGAGACAGGAGACAGTCAGAGATGAGATGGAGCACGAACAGTCAGCGTACAGCTGCAGGGACAATTCAAACAAAAACCGTCAAGCTCAGGTATCTCTCGATAATGAGACTTCCATTAGCATTGCTGACTATGACAGTGTAGCTGTAGTCCCTGACACAGAACCTTCAGGTATTCCTGACTCAGTTGCCCCAGCTGATTTAGCAAGTGACCAAGACTTACAAAAACCAGGTTCACGTGATTCGCAAGATGTGGTCAAAACACACACTGGCAGGGTAGTGAAATCTGCAAGTCGTCTTATTGAGACAATGGCTCAGAGAACATTCACTATGGAGGGCTAGCCACCAAACTAGGAAAGAAGTCCCAGTCTCTTCTAACTCAGTTTTAAAAAGGTTTTTCTTTATTTCTTCTGTTGTTCTGGGGAATATTCATGGATATGTAAAGCCATCTAAGTGATGTGTAGAATGGTGTCAAGGGATAATGTGATGTGAGGACGAGTGTTGTATGATGTACTTGGCATCGTATTTGTCTATGACGTTCTCAGGACTGATCAACCTTAGATTCCTCTGAATCTGCCTGCAGATGGCTTGTATAGCAAAGACAAAATATGAGATCTTGGTGTTCACTTGTGCCAGTAGTGACTCAGTAGAGTTTGTTGTCCCTTGTGCTCCATATCTTGTTTGATATGCATTCAGGATGGGTGAATATAACAGTATAGCTTCCGTCCCTCTCCTTGCCCCTACCTGGGCTCGAACCAGGGACCCTCTGCACACAGACAACAGTCACCCTTGAAGCATCGTTACACATCACTCCACAAAAGCCACGGCCCTTGCAGAGCAAAATAAATAACTTTTTCAAGGTCTCAGAGCGAGTGACATCACCATTTGAAACCCTATTAGCGCGTACCCCGCTAACTAGCTAGCCATTTCAGACCAGTTACATGAGCATAGCCTTGCTATTGAGAAAGGCCGCCGTAGGTAGACCTGGCTCTCAAGAGAAGACAGGCTATGTGCACACTGCCCACAAAATGAGGTGGAAACTGATCCACAAAGAATTTGAAAACAAACCCGATTTTGATAAACTGCCATATCTACTGGGTGAAATACCACAGTGTGCCATCACAGCAGCAAGATGTGACCTGTTGCCACAAGAAAAGGGCAACCAGTGAAGAACAAACACCATTGTAAATACAACCCATATTTATGTTTGTTTATTTTCCATTTTGTACTTTAATCATTTACACATCGTTACAACACTATATACATACACAAATGACATCTGTAATGTCTTTATTCTTTTGGAACTTCTATGAGTGTAATGTTTACTGTTCATTTCACTTTTGTATATTATCTACTTCACTTGCTTTGGCAATGTTAACACGTTTCCCATGCCAATAAAACCCCTTGAATTGATTAGATAGAGATATAGACTACTACTACTAACCTTTATACATGGTTAGAGAGAGAGGGTACTTCAGGCCGAGCTGGTCATCTTTGAAAGAGTCCACAAAATCCTCCAACATCTGCAGACCATGACTGTTTCCACGATGACACTTCCTGACAAAGATGGAGTCCATGACAGGCAGCTGGTAGCGTTGGGTCACAAAGCTATTACACAAGCTGTCTGGAGAGAGAAGAAGAGATTTTCTGTTAGTTCAGGTCTTAAAAGTATGCTATAATTGATTGAGACATGATTGACTAATGCCATGTATAAAGTCTGCCATTATAGTCATCATCTTCAGGATGTTAAGGGTCACGGACAGCCTTGTGTAAGTTAAGGTACTGCCCAGTGCCAAATCTCCAGCTAACTTCACCTATCAAATAAGAGCAGTATGGATTGAAACCAAAGATGACCGCTCCCAGTGACAGTTTGACCAGACAAAGACCGCTCACCTTTGGGTTTGACAGAGTAGAACCCGACGGCGTGTCCATCCTTCCAGAGGAGCTTGGCGAAGTGGTTCTGTCCGTGGCACAGGAAGGGCACCTCAGGTTTGTCCATCTCACCCACGCGGTACACGATACGGTTCAGAATGTAGAGGACGATCCGCTCACCAAGACTCCTCACCTGGGACACACAGATACAGAGTGTCACTTAATGAAATGTTAAGATAACACACACACCTCTCCTCTGAAGTTTTTACATGAAACACACTGAACACACTTTCCTCTCTGATCAATTGACATGCACTCTGGTAGGACACACGTGAATCAGAAGTACCTTGGCTCAGTACATGGCATAAGTAGTCTTTCACCTCCCACGTAAATGTTGGAAGTGACTGTTTTTACAGCTCTGTAGCTCTGCCAAACAGAATAGAACTGACATTTAACTGTGGGTTTGGATCATGGCCCTGAACACTGCTCCTAGTTTTATACCACCATAACACACTTCCTACCAGTATGTATGTGTGTGTGTGTCTGTCTGTACATGTGCACGCTGTGTGTTTCTCTATTGTTCGATGCTAATCAGAACCATTTGCTGGGCAAACTGACAGAAACACACACATGCAACACATGCAGAGGTAGAGATTCTGTTCAAAACAATGTCATTGTGCATTTCATTGGGTTGATAAACATGCCAGGTTAGTGTGTGTGTGTGTGTGTGTGTGCTCTCAGTCATGTTGTTGTAGGATCCTGTGTGTCCTCCCTCGTATCCTGTCAGACTGAGCCTCTCCTCACACCAGACAGACAAACCCAATATCCTACCTCTACAGAGTCGGTTTGTGACAGTTTGTGTTTGTGTGTTTCAATGTGCTAGCTTTATGTTTCGCGATGTGTCAACTCAACAATCATCTCGTGTTGTATGTGTTGCAGTTTGTGAACCTTGAGGAGGCCAGTTCTGGAGGGGTCGGAGGTTCTGAGGATGTCCTCGACAGACCACCACTGACCCGCCAGAAACAAAGCTACCGCTGGAGAGAGAGAGAGAGAGAGAGAGAGAGACATTGAGAATTAGAGTTAGATGAGTATGACATCTAGTTAGAATCCAAATGTGTCTCTGTAAAATATAAACCCCAAGACATTATAACGAAACTTTTTGATCTGATGTGTGTAAGCTTGTAGCTTTAAATAAAATAGCTTACATCCATCTATGTGGTGGAAACGACCAGCTTACACTGTGACTGTATCAACGGACAGACAAGAGGCTAGAGACTAGTTCTGTGCTGAGGGAGGGATGTACCTGTGAGCTGGTCCTCTGGGGAGAACAGGGCCAGAATCTTATGCTTCAGGTCTCCTCCATAGATGGGAACAAAACCAACGTTACACAGACTGATACAGATCTGAGGGAGAGCCAGAGAGACATGGGGTTAGAGTCAACTAAACAAACCATGTATGTAGTACTGTAGGTGTGTTTGTGTGACTACCATTCTGTGGCTGGGCAGGGTAAAGCGCTCGGCCTTGTCGGGGCTGACGTATCGTAGCTGGGTCATGTAGCCCTCTGCCTCCTGCTCCTCCTCCTCATGTCTCACTGATCCCAACACGTCCACAGGGAACTCCATCCCTACAGGGCAGGGGTCACATGTCAGTGGTCAGGGTCACTCAACATGCCAAACAAAATACGCACGTCTATCACATGTCTATCACTAACACACTGGGAATGATTCCTTTACCCAAGCAAAACTTGTTACCTGTATTCTGTTTTCCTCTAGGCCCAATGCCTTGTCCTCATCATACCCAAAATAAACCCAATCAATCCAAATGGAGTCACACAATGTCCAAAGTAACTTAGTATACTAACTGACTCAGTCATCAGACAAGGACTGCACAATAAAAACCATGCTATTCTGATGTTACTATGAAATCAACACTTCAGTGACACTTCCAATGCTGCCCTCCCTGGAAGAAACAAAGTGACCTATAGAACACCTATGGGTGTCTTAAATTCACACTGTGCCAGAGTGTGCTCAGAGCTTGGTTAGATTGACCCGTTTGTAAATTCAGAGCAGCTCTTGGAGCGTTGGGTTTATCTGAGCATTCTGACCTCACAACGACAGTCAAGCACCCAAGCTAACTGGCTAAAAGTTGGCTAGCTTACTAGCTACTTCCAGACATAAATGAGAGAACACCTCACTCTGACCATTTTACTCTCCCTAGCAGAGCTAGACGGGAGGTTTTTATGTTATTTAGAGCATTGATGACTAACTGTGCTGCTGGCCGACGTTTTGGCGACGTTTACTGACAGCGGTCATATTCAAAGGGTATTGCACATTTGTAAATGAATCTATTCTGAGCTCTGGCACACTCAGATGAGAGTGCTCTGAAAATCAGAGTAGATAGCCAGAATGAATTTACAAACGCACCCTACATATAAAACCATCAACATGGACTACAATAGGACATGCCAATTCCATCCGTGGTCCTCCGTAGCTCAGTTGGTAGAGCACGGCACTTGTGGGTTCGATACCCGGGACCACCCATATGTAAAATGTATGCACGCATGATTGTAAGTAAGTCGCTTTGGATAAAAGTGTCTGCTAAATGTCATATGCAGTGTATTCGGAAACTATTCAGACCTTGATTTTATCCACATTTTTCTTCTAAAATGTATTACAATTGTTCCCCCCCCCCCCCCTCAATCTACACACAATACCCCGTAATGAAAAAGCAAAAACATGGTTTGTAGACATTTTTGCAAATGTATTAAAAATAAACTGAAATATCACATTTTATAAGTATTCAGAACCTTTACTCAGTACTTTATTGAAGCACCTTTGGCAGCGATTACAGCCTCCAGTCTTCTTGGGTATGAGGCTACAAGCTTGGCAAACCTGTATTTGGGGAGTTTCTCCCATTCTTCTCTGCAGATCCTCTCAAGCTCTGTCAGGTTGGATGGGGAGCGTTGCTGCACAGCTATTTTCAGGTCTCTCCAGAGATGTTAGATTGGGTTCAAGTCTGGGCTCTGGCTGGGCCACTCAAGGACATTCAGAAACTTTTTCCGAAGCCACTCCTGCATTGTCTTGGATGTGTGTTTAGGGTCGGTGTCCTGTTGGAAAGTGAACCTTCGCCCCAGTCTGAGGTCCTGAGCAGGTTTTCATTAAGGATCGCTCTGTACTTTGCTCCGTTCATTGCTCCGTTGATCAGAATGATTTGGTTGCAACCGGTTTGAGCTGGCACATGTCACTACTGCCTATTGCCTTGGGGGGCTCAGCGCTTCGCCTATATGATCCAAGTTCAGTGTAAACATGTAGATCTTGCACACGCACACAACCCAACACCCACATCAGAAACACCAAACAACCCCACACTCACTCTCTCTGAACAGCGCCCCACCCACAGAACTTTACCATGGCATCCCAGCCTGGAAATTCCAGACCTTTGCTGTATGTTCAGTTAGGCCGGGGTGTTATAATGGAACACAGGGCAGGTTAACAGGGTGGAGGGGTGTTAAAACCTGCCCTGTGTTCCATTATAACAGGGTGGAGGGGTGTTAAAACCTGCCCTGTGTTCCATTATAACAGGGTGGAGGGGTGTTAAAACCTGCCCTGTGTTCCATTATAACAGGGTGGAGGGGTGTTAAAACCTGCCCTGTGTTCCATTATAACAGGGTGGAGGGGTGTTAAAACCTGCCCTGTGTTCCATTATAACAGGGTGGAGGGGTGTTAAAACCTGCCCTGTGTTCCATTATAACAGGGTGGAGGGGTGTTAAAACCTGCCCTGTGTTCCATTATAACAGGGTGGAGGGGTGTTAAAACCTGCCCTGTGTTCCATTATAACAGGGTGGAGGGGTGTTAAAACCTGCCCTGTGTTCCATTATAACAGGGTGGAGGGGTGTTAAAACCTGCCCTGTGTTCCATTATAACAGGGTGGAGGGGTGTTAAAACCTGCCCTGTGTTCCATTATAACAGGGTGGAGGGGTGTTAAAACCTGCCCTGTGTTCCATTATAACAGGGTGGAGGGGTGTTAAAACCTGCCCTGTGTTCCATTATAACAGGGTGGAGGGGTGTTAAAACCTGCCCTGTGTTCCATTATAACAGGGTGGAGGGGTGTTAAAACCTGCCCTGTGTTCCTTTAGGTGTCCCCATGCTTCACATCTGAAACAGTTTGTGCATATATTATGACGCCACTGACATTTTTGTTAATTTTGATCTCCGGTGAGGATATTTGGAATTTTTCTTCAGCTGTTCATGCACACAATTTTTTTTAACCTGAAGTCTAATCCTCTTCATCGTTCATTGGTCAACAGTACTTCCATTAAGTAAGTGTTTGTCGTCATTCAACGATAGATTACTAATTTTTATGCAAATGTTTTCACTTGAGAAATACTGCACCAAACATCTTAGTTCGATGTAAAATTGCAAAAATGTCAAAACTCAAGAAATCTGTCATGAATTATCTTAGATTCATTTCAACTATTTTGAGGAAGTATATACAGGCTACAACATCTCAAGACGGACAAACCGTACCACTGTTTTTTTTCAAGCTAAGGTCTTTTAAGGGAGTATACGTTTGGTTCAGCTGACAGAGTTGGGCTAGGCGCCAGCCGAACCGAAACATGCAGAAGCCTTTAGGCCAGGGTGGCGGTGTGGTGTTTACACCTGCCCGGCTGACATTCTGTTGCTCCTGGTTTCTCCCATGTTACACACTACCGTCACACCAGCGAAATGGGACTTAGGCTGAGTTTATATCCCTCTTGTTAACTATAGTAGGTTCTTCTTTTCTCAATAGTTTGAGGAAAACCTACCGTTGTTCTTGTATGCAACTGGAGGCCAAAATGGGGAAGTCTGTGTGTAAGTGATTGTATGCAGTGTAGTATGTGAACTCATATGAGACTTTCATCTTCATATCAGCAGAGACCAAAATAACACCACACTAATGACACTAAAACAGCCAATCTAAATTGGCCATCAGGAACATCCAAATTGAAATAAAAGCTCTGAGTATGCCTATCCAATGCACAAACTGTACATACATTGCCTTCGGAAAGTATTCAGACCCCTTGACTTTGTGTTACATTACAGCCTTATTCTAAAATTGATTGAATAAACCAAACAAATCCTCTGCAATCCACACACAATACCCCCTAATAACAAAGCAAAACCAGGTTGAGAAATGTTACGCACATTCCTCCTGACAGAGCTGGTGTAACTGAGTCAGGTTTGTAGGCCTCCTTGCTTGCACACACTTTTTCAGTTCTGCCCACAATTTTTTTTACGGGATTCAGGTCAGGGCTTTGTGATAGCCACTCCAATACCTTGACTATTGTCCTTAAGCCATTTTTCCACAACTTTGGAAGTATGCTTGGGGTCATTATCAATTTGGAAGACCCATTTGCGACAAAGCTTTAACTTCCTGACTGATGAGCTGTTGCTTCAATATATCCACATAACTTTCCATCCTCATGATGCCATCTATTTTGTGAAGTGCACCAGTCCCTCCTGCAGCAAAGCACCCCCACAACATGATGCTGCCACCCCCGTGCTTCACGGTTGGGATGGTGTTCTTCGGCTTGCAAGCCTCCCCCCTTTTTCCTCCCAACATAATGATGGTCATAACAGCCAAACAGTTCTATTTTTGTTTGATCAGACCAGAGGACATTTCTCTAAAAAGTACGATATTTGTTCCTATGTGCAGTTGCAAAACGTAGTCTGGCTATTTTATGGCGGTTTTGGAGCAGTTGCTTCTTCCTTGCTGAGTGGCCTTTCAGGTTATGTCGATATAGGACTCGTTTTACTGTGGATATAGATACTTCTGTACCTGTTTCCTCCAGCATCTTCACAAGGTCCTTTGCTGTTGTTCTGGGATTGATTTGCACTTTTCGCACCAAAGTACGTTCATTTCTAGGAGACAGAACGCATCTCCTTCCTGAGCGGTATGACGGCTGTGTGGTCCTATGGTGTTTATAATTGCATACTATTGTTTGTACAGATGAATGTGGTACCTTCAGGCGTTTGGAAATAGGCCTTGAAATACATCCACAGGTACACCTCCAATTGACTCAAATTATGTGAATTAGCCTATCAGAAGCTTCTAAAGCCATGACATCATTTTTTGGCATTTCCCAAGCTGTTTAAAGGCACACTCAACTTAGTGTATGTAAACTTCTGACCCACATGAATTGTGATACAGTGAATTATAAGTGAAACAATCTGACTAAACAATTGTTGGAAAAATGACTTGTGTCATGCACAAAATAGATGTCCTAACCGACTTGCCAAAGCTATAGTTTGTTAACAAGAAATTTATGGAGTGGTTGAAAAACGAGTTTTAATGACTCCAACCAAAGTGTATGTAAACTTCCGACTTCAACTGTACATTACCTAATGCTGGTCTATAGGGGTAGTGCAGGAAACAGACACCCAATCGGGGCCTCAGAGCTGGCTCCTAGGTACGTTACAATGTGTGATATCACATAGCAGATGTAGGATTACCCACCATGCACAAACAGTAAATAGTGTGTGTGTGTGCACTCAGACAGGCAAATGTGGAGGTGCAAAAGCAAGGAGCAATTTAGCTTGTTTCAATATACACACACATACAGAGTTATAGAATAAAATATGCGAAACACAGCTTTTTTGCTTGCTGTAACATAATGGATTGCTTTCCATACATATTCTCACACACCCCTTCTCTGGGAGATAGATAACTGATAACCGTGTGTGTTTTCAATCACTCATGTCTGACGAAGCATAATATTCTTCATCCAAACCTTTACCCTCTACTCCCCTGCTGGTCTCCCCTCTACCCCACATACAGCCTCCTCTGGCTGGGTAGTGGTAGGGCCAGCTCAACCATATGGGTCTTCCCTCCCACCCATAGAAAGGATTGCACAGATATAAGCAACATACTAATGTGTTTGTCTGTTCTGACCGCCAGTAGATAGGTTTGATTTAAACAGGACATTCACTGCCTACCTCATGTCAGAGAAGCATGATGGCCCCATCTGCCCTCACAAACCCAAACACTACCCATCAGACAGCATCACCAGTGATGTGGAAGGCACATCACCAGCGATGTGGAAGGTACATCGCTTTTGGAAACCCTACAAAAACATTCAGTCTGTCCACTTTCCGTCTCTCTCTGTCTTCACTGACAAGTAACCAGACAATACTACCTGTAACCCATTAAACAAAATATACAAATTAAAATATTCCTCCGTGACCTCTACAGAACAGAGGATGGGTGATGTCATGGCTTTGTGTTATTCCTGTTTAGAGGGGTGATGATCAGAGGGGTGACCCAGTGTTGTGTGTTAATGACACCGGAGGTGATTGGGAAGAAGTGGGAGGCTTCATAGCTCCTCCTCTAAGATTAGCAGTATTTCAATAAAACGTTTACACTAGAATTATATTTCACAGCACACTAATGCCTAGTTGCCTATACATAACGAATTTCAGCATGGAGCTGACCCCATTATGTAACTGCTATGCAGGTTCTCTGTGTTCAAGTTTCCAGGTAGCCTTTCCCTATCTGGGGGCAATATTGTGAAAGGTTAGAAGGGGGACTTATCTGCTATAGCCTTAACGAAAGACAAGAGTACATCAGGCGACAAGGGAGGGGGGGCATATTGCTACACCCCTGTAACCTACTGTGAACTACCGCAAACAGTGCCACGAAGTAAACAAGATATTCATGTCAAGAAATAAGATGGTCTTGTCGAAGTCCTTGTTAAATAAAGGTTAAATAAATGTTTTAAAAAGTCGAACCTAATAATGCACAAACACATCAACTTTACGATCTCTAATAAAGTAGGTTACAAAGCATGTGCAAGAGTAGGAGGGGGCGTAGCGGTATAGGGCATACTATAGGCAAAAACTTGCCGCTACATATCTCGAAGTTCATCAAGCAAACACTATGCGAAATGCAATATTGCCTAGTAACCCAGGTGAAGTGAACAATAACTTTGTATAAAATGTTAAGAGAATCCTCATTCCCCACAGCACACCTCACCCCGATACTCAAGATTCCATTCCCAAATTCCTGACCGTGCTCTTGGATGCCGCCGCTAGTGAAAACACAGGCCCTATCCAAACATATTTGACCAAACAAATGTTTAACAGAAACAACACATACATGTATATGAAAGAGAATGTAAGCAGTTCTTAGCGAGCCACCCTGTAATACTGTCCAAAGTGATGCTTACTCATCAGCAGGGCCGATCCAGCGCCCGCACCGACCATCCCATCCCACGCAGCGTGTTTCAGGGCTCCAAGCACTCCGGCAATCTCCCATATAAAATACGCTGTGCACGTGAAATGATAGGAAACTCACCTAATCCTGCTGATGACACGTAGGCTGTTTCTTTGACTTCTTTTGCATAAACTATAGGTTTTATTTCTGGAATGTTTTGAAAACCACAAAAGCCTCCGTTGCTAGCTTGTCCTAGCCTGTTATCACTACGTACGCTCTCCGTAGTGTGTGCATTGCCTGCTGGGACAGAGAGAATTTGCAAGATCGCGCAAGGCAAACGTTCTACCAACAACCAACCAGGGACCACAGTAAGACAGGCCTACTCAAATATTAATTTAGAACATTATGAGAGCAAAGTACATGATTATAGTTATTTATAGTGGCTTATATCTCTGTTTTTCAAATATAGAACTTGATTTGCAATCACTCTGATATCCTCAAAACATTTATTTGAAGTAATCCTAGGCTATCCTACATATCGTCTATTCACATACGTGTGTGTGTTATACTGGTGCTTTATAAATCCACAAAGAATTGAACAGTAGATGGAGTCAAAGCGGTAAGAAACATCTTCTCTTTCGTTTTCAGACGAGCAACAAAAGTAGCCTTTAGGCTAGGCTACAAGGTATGGAGCCTTACATCAAAGTGGTCTGTCCTGTGCCCCACATAGGGTTAAGGAGTACAGTAAATGGTTGCATACACATATTTTGCAGTTGTTATCCCGAGTCTAGCGAAATGCTTATGTTCCAGCTCCAGCTGTGCAGTAATACCTAACAATACAAAACAATACACGCAAATCCCAAAATTAAGAAATATACAAAATATTAGAATGAGCAATGTCAGAGTGCGGAATATAAATATATATATATATGTATATGATGGTGTGTATAGACATAACGGCCAGTATATGAATAGAACAATTGTGTACAGCAGTAGTTACAGTATATAGGATGAGCCTTGACTAGAATACAGTATATACATATAAAGTGGGTAAAAGAGTATGTAAACATGATTAAAGTGAAATAATCTGAATACAAAAAAACTGTAATCAGTTACTTTACCAGCAAAATATTGTAATCAGATTACAGATACTTTTGAAAAACTAGATTACTTCTTGGATTACTTTTAAATTCTGAAAGGATGTTTCCTAAAAAATAAATTCTGTTTTCTCAATTACATTCAATTCAGCATTGAAAAAAGGCAGAAGTTTAAGTTTGTTTCACCCGAGTCAGAGACCACTGTGATGTTACACCAAATGTGTTCGATGGATCCTTTTTGTCTTCTTCTAACGCCTCTTTTGGGGAAAGTAATCCAAAAGTAACTAAAAGTAATCAGATTGTTACTGAGTTTGGGCACAGGATAAAGAAGATGAAATAATCTGCTGCTACCCAACGCCAAGGGATACTGAAGTTCCTGAAAAGGTTTGTCCAATAATGTTCGTTGGTATATTATTTTATTTCCAAAGTTACATTACTAATAACAATTTTGGACAGGTAACGAGTAACTGTAACCTACCCAACTCTGCCAATATGGTACAGGTAGCCTAGGTGTAGTGCGCTTTCACTGTTATTGGTTGGTTGCTGGTTCAGTTCCCAGACTGACTGTACCCCATTGATTGCTGGGTCATTCTTGAATTGCGGTGGAATTTGCCTTTGCAACCATGAAAAACATTTTCAAATGACAAATAGTTACACATCATACATGTTTTTGTTTATATTGTACTGTTCATCAATGATAAAACATAATGCAAGTCCTTTATACGGCATAACTTTATGTTTATGCATTTTCTTAAAGTACTTACGGTAAGCAAATTGGCTTGTCCCAGTATTGAGAGATATCTATTATTTTGAATGCTAAAAAGTGAACAAAAGTATTTAATGTATTCTATTGATCAATAAAAACAAAGGCTATTAAAATACATATTTTCTACTAGTATAATGTGTGTCCTTAGGTTTGTTATTGGTGTTGCTGCGTGGAAAAATCAGTCATTACAAAGATTTACAAGGACCTTGAGCATTCTCTCCAGTGACCAGCTTTTATCGGGGAGGAGTCTATTTTAAAGGAAATTATTAGCTAATGACAACCTTTTAGTATCCCATTAATTTGAGGATTCCATTGATAATTTGGTGTCTTCAAATAAAAAGTGTCACGTGGTGTTACTCAATTTAAATAAAGGAAATAACATTGAGCAAAATAGTTAATGATATCATTTTAGTAAATTATTTTACTAACGTGATAGAGATCCAATGCAGACGTTTTTATATCAATATCAAATCATTTATTGGTAACAATGAAATACAGTTTTGTAATTGTTTTCAATTAAAATGAAATAAATAAATGCTTCTTAGCAAAGAGCAATTCAAATAAAAAAAACACTAGAGTCGATGTCCGCGCCCCCCGGAAACTTAATTATCAAAATAAAAAAGTCCCCATATTATCTGTCACTTTAAACTAGAGGTATATCTTTTTTTGCATTGGGGGCATTCCTCTGTCCAGTGTCTGTGTTCTTTTGCCTATCTTAATCTTAAATGTTTATTGGTCAGTCTGAGATATGGCTTTTTCTTTGCAACTCTGTCTAGAAGGCCAGCATCCGGGAGTCGCCTCTTCACTGTTGATGTTGAGACTGGTGTTTTGCGGGTACTATTTAATGAAGCTGCCAGTTGAGGACTTGTGAGGCATCTGTTTCTCAAACTAGACACTCTAATGTGCTTGTCCTCTTGCACAGTTGTGCAACGGGACCTCCCACTCCTCTTTCTATTCTGGTTAGAGCCAGTTTGCTCTCCTCTGTGAAGGGAGTAGTACACAGCGTTGTACGAGATCTTCAGTTTCTTGGCAATTTCTCGCATGGAATAGCCTTCATTTCTCAGAACAAGAATAGACTGACGAGTTTCAGAAGAAAGTTATTTGTTTCTAGCCATTTTGAGCCTGTAATCGAACCCACAAATGCTGATGCTTCAGATACTAAACTAGTCTAAAGGCCAGTTTTATTGCTTCTTTAATCAGAAGAACAGTTTTCAGCTGTGCTAACATAATTGCAAAAGGGTTTTCTAATTATCAATTTGCCTTTTTTAAATTATAATTGGTGAGAGGTCTCAAATATGACATTCATTTGCATACAGTATACTGTATACACAGTATATATGAATCATGGACAAGTTTGTTCCTGTTTCAGTCGTGGGTCAAACAAAAACAGCCTAATGATTAGTTGACGATAGAGCCTCCCACAATGCAGGCGATGGCTGCAGGATGAAGTTGTGAGAAGCCAGTTCACACAGTTGACATGAATGTTCAAGTCGGAACAATTTTTATCCCCATAATGCAACACAGTTTTGAAAGGTGATGACCAACATGGTCACCGAAATGACAAAACTGATCCGCTCAAACGCATCCACTATCCACATCTTTCTTGCTCTCTCTCTCTCTCTCTCGCTCTCTCTCTCTAACACACACACACGGTTTAGGCACCTGTTAAGTGTTGTACTTCCTAACAGCCTGTAGATGGGGTTATTTAACAAGCATTCATCCAGTCTGCTCAGGTGTGAATAACCCTCAGAGATGCATGGAATGGGTTTAGCTGACACAAACTGAACAGTGAAATGCTTTACATAACTTTATTTCTATGTTTCATTGTTTATTATGAAATAACAGGTGGTTTAGGATGAAAGACACACACACACAGTCTAGTTTTACTAACCTTGTGGGGACACACAATTGATTCCCATTCAAAATCCTATTTTCCCTAAACCCTAACTCTTAACCTAAACCTAACCCTTAACCCTAACCTAACCTTAACTCCTAACTGTAACCCTAAACTTAACTTTTAACCCCTAACACTAACCTTAACCCCCTTAGAAATAACCCCTTTCCTTGTGGAGACTGGCTAAATTTCCCCAGTTGGTCAAATTTGTGTTAATTTACTATTCCATAAAGTAGTGAAAGATACAAGGGCTCCCGAGTGGTGCAGCGGTCTTTTGCACTGCATCTCATTGTAAATTGTAAATAAGAATTTGTTCTTAACTGACTTGCCTAGTTAAATACGTCAACGTCAACAAAACAAAGGAGATGATTGTGGACTTCAGGAAACAGCAGAGGGAGCACCCCCCTATCCACATCGACGGGACAGTAGTGGAGAGGGTAGTAAGTTTTAAGTTCCTCGGTGTACACATCACGGACAAACTGAATTGGTCCACCCACACAGACAGCGTTGTGAAGAAGGCGCAGCAGCAGCTCTTCAACCTCAGGAGGCTGAAGAAATTTGGCTTTTCACCAAAAGCACTCACAAACTTCTACAGATGCACAATCGAGAGCATCCTGTCGGGCTGTATCACCACCTGGTACGGCAACTGCTCCGCCCACAACCGTAAGGCTCTCCAGAGGGTAGTGAGGTCTGCCCAACGCATCACCGGGGGCAAACTACCTGCCCTCCAGGACACCTACACCACCCGATGTCACAGGAAGGCCATAAAGATCATCAAGGACAACAACCACCCGAGCCACTGCCTGTTCACCCCGCTATCATCCAGAAGGCGAGGTCAGTACAGGTGCATCAAAGCAGGGACCGAGAGACTGAAAAACAGCTTCTATCTCAAGGCCATCAGACTGTTAAACAGCCACCACTAACATTTAGTGGCCGCTGCCAACATACTGACTCAACTCCAGCCACTTTAATAATGGGAATTGATGGACATTTATGTAAAAATTTATCACTAGCCACTTTAAACAATGCCACTTAATATAATGTTTACATACCCTACATTACTCATCTCATATGTATATGTATATACTGTACTCTATATCATCTACTGCATCTTGCCATCTTTATGTAATACATGTATCACTAGCCACTTTAAACTATGCCACTTTATGTTTATATACCCTACATTACTCATCTCATATGTATATACTGTACTCTATACCATCTACTGCATCTTGCCTATGCCGTTCTGTACCATCACTCATTCATATATCTTTATGTACATATTCTTTATCCCTTTACACTTGTGTGTATAAGGTAGTAGTTGTGGAATTGATAGGTTAGATTACTCGTTGGTCATTACTGCATTGTCGGAACTAGAAGCACAAGCATTTCGCTACACTCACATTAACATCTGCTAACCATGTGTATGTGACAAATACAATTTGATTTGATTTGAAATAATGGTAAACAAATAAAAATAAGCTGGATTTCTGAGAAGATGAAAAGCATGTTAAGTAACACAGGTGTAGTGTAACCCATCATATATGTACTGGGTCAGGGCTTGCTGTGGGTCTAGTTTTCAGTAACTGTTAGTGCACTAATAACCAGTATGCTGAGGACTGACACATACTGTACGTGAAAAGAATACACCATTTTCTAAGATGTCTTTTTTTAACTACATGGCTATGTAACGTGATTCTATACTATGAGTGTACAAAATATTAGCAACACAAGTTCTTTCCATAACATAGACTGACCAGGTGAATCCAGGTGAAAGCTATGATCCCTTATTGATGTCACCTGTTAAATCCACTTCAATCAGTGTAGATGATGGAGAAAAGACAGATTATAGAAGGATTTTTAAGCCTTGAGACAATTGAGACATGGATTGTGAACGTGTGCCATTTATAGACGTCTATATTTTTGCCATATCAAGGCTGATCCAGACCGGACCAAATCTGAACCAAACATAGACGTCTATGATTGGTTCCTATTTGGTCCGAACCGGACCAAAAATTAAAGTCCGTGGAAATCAAGTCCGGACTGTACCAAAAACATTTGTCCAAAAGACGTGGGCGTCGATCCGTGCTAACTGTGGTGTAGCCTACAGTGTAGACCCTCAGATGGAATTTGATTAATGGTATGCCGTCCGTTTGTAAAACATGCAGTTGCATTGGCTTTATTAGTCCTGATTCCTGTGACTAATGCATGTGTCTATCAGCTACCCAACTTTATCAGGAGTCAAAAATTGACGGATGCAAACTTGAAATCACTGATAATGACAATTTAGCCCATGGGGGGAAATTCCTGGACAGCAGTTGTGAGTAGCCTGATTGCCCATTCCATATTGTCCATTTTACTTTGACCTGTCCTGTTTTTAGGAAAGGGAAAGGGGGATACCTAGTCAGTTGTACAACTGAATGTATTCAACTGAAATGTGTCTGAATCAGAGAGGTGCGAGTGGCTGCCTTAATCGGCATCCACGTCAATGGCGCCCGGGGGACAGTGTGTTAACCGCCTTGTTCAGAGGCAGAACGACAGATTTTTACATTGTCAGCTCGGGTATGTTCTTTGTTAACATGTCAGGGCATTTTTTACTTGATTGGGCGCCATTTAGGTTAGGCTATTTGATGGGTTGAAACCTGCATGTGTGTACAACTCCTTACATTTTCATACACTTGATGTCCAGCTTGTAGGCTGCAGAAAACTCTTTCTACCAGTGGAGGCTGGTGGGAGGAGCTATAGGAGGACAGGCTCATTGTAATGGCTGGAATTCTATTTACGTAACAGAGTCAAACATGTGGTTTCCATGTGTTTGATGCCGTTCCATTAATTCCATTCCAGCCATTACAATAAGCCCATCCTCCTCTGCTTTCTACCATAGGCTATATCTGCTTCGTGATTTATGATAGATTATTTTTTTGACAGACCATTAGTGGAGCGCTGCGTCTCTCCAACAGCACCCTGGAGAGGATGGGAATGGAAGAACACAATATTTTGCACCCCTACCACCCCTACCCACAAAGTGGGCACTGCTTATCACAGGGCGGCATCAGCGCTCACTTAAAAAGACCATAGGCCATTGGTTGAGAGAAATTATCATTGTTTTTGGGCAGAAGTATGTGAGGTTTCTTGTGTTGTTGTAGGATCGTCTTGGTCAGCTTAGCTCAGAAAATGCCGCCCTCTTCTAATCCTGCCTAATGGGCCATACAGCAACACTTAAAAGTTCTTACTAAACTTTGATACACAGGAAGTGTGACAGAGTAAACATGGACACTGAGCTTGCCCTCGCCACCACCTCAGTCTCTGTGACAATCCACCTACACCAAACAACTGCTCACTACAAGTATTATTCCAAACATGTATGAGTTTTGAACTGAGTGTACTTCTGATAACCACACTGAAACCAACAGAGCAAATGTGTGAACAATTTCTGTTTATAAATGTGTCATAAGATAAAGGCCCCAATTGAAGAGGAATGTGGAAGAACCCTGGCCAGATAGCAGAGTGAAACAGATGCTATAACAGGTTTTTATCAGATCAGACTGGCACAAAGAAACAGGAACACAACTATCATTTGCATCCTGTAAATGTTTAGCCTGCCAGACCTGCTTATGTATTTACATACCGCTTTATTTACGAAAGCATTTAGTTGCCATGTTGGTTGAACCATTATTTCTACTTGCACAGCATCATCTGCACATCTATCACTCCAGTGTTAATTTGCTAAATTGTAATTACTTCGCTACTATGGCCTATTTATTGCCTTACCTCCTTAGGCCATTTGCACACACTGTATATAGATTTTTCTATTGTGTTATTGACTGTACTTTTGTTTATCCCATGTGTAACTCTGTGTTGTTGTTTTTTGTTGCACTGCTTTGCTTTATCTTGGCCAGGTCGCAGTTGTAAATGAGAACTTGTTCTCAACTGACCTAACTGGTGAAATAAAAAATAATTTATTTTTTTACATACATCGAGCGACAGCATGTCTTTGTCTCTCACATTTATAGTTAGCTGTCTCACATTGTTGTGGCTTAGTTATAGCCTGCTAATCTGTTTGTTGTGGCCTAGTTATAGCCTGGTTATCTGTTTGTTGTGGCCTAGTTATAGCCTGGTTATCTGTTTGTTGTGGCCTAGTTATAGCCTGCTAATCTGTTTGTTGTGGCCTAGTTATAGCCTGCTAATCTGTTTGTTGTGGCCTAGTTATAGCCTGGTTATCTGTTTGTTGTGGCCTAGTTATAGCCTGCTAATCTGTTTGTTGTGGCCTAGTTATAGCCTGGTTATCTGTTTGTTGTGGCCTAGTTATAGCCTGGTTATCTGTTTGTTGTGGCCTAGTTATAGCCTGGTTATCTGTTTGTTGTGGCCTAGTTATAGCCTGGTTATCTGTTTGTTGTGGCCTAGTTATAGCCTGGTTATCTGTTTGTTGTGGCCTAGTTATAGCCTGGTTATCTGTTTGTTGTGGCCTAGTTATAGCCTGGTTATCTGTTTGTTGGGGCGGTAGTTATAGCCTGGTTATCTGTTTGTTGTGGCCTAGTTATAGCCCGGTTACCTGTTTGCTTCTACCCCCAGGGTCCATAGCTTGTCCAGGTAGCATGTGGACAGGTAGGTTCATCCTAGAGGCTGTTTAAACAATATGAGGCAGATAGACCTGGTTTTCCAGATCAGATCAGGACAAGGCAGTGTCTTCTCGGATTGTAGCCTGTACATTACACCAATGGTTCTCAAACCTCTCCTTGAGGACCCCCAGCCGTTCCATGTATTTGAACTATTCCACAGCTAGCACACCTGATTCAACTGGTCAACTAATCAGCATGCCCTTGATTAGTGAATCAGGTGAGCAAGTTGCTACAACAACATGATGAAACATCTGGAGGTCCCAGAAGAAAGGTTTGGGAACCACTGCATTACATATCTATTATAGACTTGTACACATTCTAAATAAGGCACTCATAGTATACACATAATCCTTGTTATAGATGAATGACCTCCTGACTAAATAAATAAGTACCATCACGGTGGAGGGGCACAGGAGAGGTGGGTGACAATAAGCATATACTGTAACAGACAAGTTTCATGTTTTATTGTCACGTCCACAAGTACAGTGAAATGCCTTTCTTGCCTGTTCTTTCCCAACAATGAAGCAATCAATATCAGTAGTATTATAACAAATCTATAGAAAAGTCAGGTAGAACAAAAACACATGAGAAATAGAAATAAGAAGAACGTGAGAAAGTAAGTAAGCTATATACAGGGTCAGTTCCAGGTTCAGTGCCAATATCATATTTGCAATGTGCAGGGATAATGGAGTGGTAGGGTTAGATATGTATAGTGGTAAGATGACTAGGCATCAGGGTATATGATTAACAAAGTAGCAGCAGCGTACAGTATGATTGTATGTGAGTGTGTGTAGAGTCCGTATGAATGTGTGTAACGTGTTACATGTGTGTGTGAAAAAATGAGGTGTGTGTGTATGTGTGTTGGAGTGTCAGTGTGAGTGTGTGTGAGTGAGTGTGTAAAATGTGCATAGAGTGGGTGAGTGTGCATAGAGAAAATAAAATAGAAGGGTCAATGCAGATCGTCAGTGTAGCCATTTTGTTAGCTATTTAGCAGTCATAGAAGCTGTTCAGGATCCTGTTGGTGTCAGACTTGTTTCTCCTGTACCACTTGCCAAGGGGAAGCAGAGTCTATGGCAGTCTATGGCTTGGGTGGCTGGAGTATTTAACAATTATCCGGACCTACCTTTCACCCCACCTGGTATAGAGGTCCTGAATGGCAGGGAGCTCAGCCCCAGTGATGTACTGGGCTGTCCGCACCACCCTCTATAGCGCCATGCGATCGAGGGACGGTGCAATTGCCATACCAAGCAGTAATGCAGCTCTCAATAGTGCAGCTGTGCAACTTTTTGAGGATTGTTGGGCCTATGCCGAATCTTTTCGACTTCCTGAGGGGGAAGAGATGCTGTCGCGCCTTCTTATCGACTGTTTGCGGACCATTTCAAGTCCTTAGTGATTTGGACACCGAGCAACTTAAAGCTCTCGACTCGCTCCAATGTAGCCCCGTCGATGTGGATGGGGGAGTGGTCACCCCCCCCCCTTTTCCTGTAGTCCACGATCAGTTCCTTACTCGAACTGACGTTGAGGCGAAGGTTGCTGTTCCGGCACCACACTGCCAGGTCTCATCACCAGGTCTTGATGATGGTGTTGGAGTCATGCACGGCCATGCAGTCATGGGTGAACAGGGAGTATAGGAGGGGACTAAGCGCACACCCCTGTGGGGCCTCCATTTTGAGGGTCAGTATGGCGGAGGTGATGTTGCCTACTCTCACCACCTGGGGTCAGCCCATCAGGAAGTCCAGGATCCAGTTGTAGAGGGAGGTGTTCAGTCCTAGGGTTCCAAGCTTGGAGGGGACTATGGTGTTGAACGCTGAGCTGTAGTCAATGGTTTAGTACGGCGCCGGAGGAGATGGCTGCCGTTTTACAGGCTCCTAACCAATTGTGCTATTGTGTGATTTTTTGCGTTATTTTTAACTTATTTTGTACATCATGTTTCTGCCACCGTCTCTTTTGACTGAAAATATCTTCTGGATATCAGAACAGCGATTACTCACCTCGTACTGGACAAGGATTTTTTCTTTAACAAGTCGGACGCGAAGGATTTACTCCAGACACCGGACACGGCCCAAATCCCTGTCATTCGGTAGAGTATCTCATGATAGGCTGTACAGTCGTGGCCAAAAGTTTTGAGAATGACACAAATATTAATTTCCACAAAGTTTGCTGCTTCAGTGTCTTTAGATATTTTTGTCAGATGATACTATGGAATACTGAAGTATAATTACAAGCATTTCATAAGTGTCAAAGGCTTTTATTGACAATTACAGGAAGTTGATGCAAAGAGTCAATCTTTGCAGTGTTGAACCTTCTTTTTCAAGACCTCTGCAATCCGCCCTGGCATGCTGTCAATGTAATGGGTGCGTGTTGGTGGCAGGGAAGTCAGGCGCAGGAGAACGAACTTGGCATAAACGGAGTCGTTTAATAATTGCTCATAAAACTCCAAAACCAAAATATACAAAAAATATTAAAAGTGGGTACAAAACCCGTCGCACACCAACACATGACTCGCACAATACATACAATCAAACAATCTCCGACAAGGACATGAGGGGAAACAGAGGGTTAAATACACAACATGTAATGATGGGATAGGAACCAGGTGTGAAGGAAGACAAGACAAAACCAATGGAAAATGAAAAATGGATCAGTGATGGCTAGAAGGTCGGTGACGTCGACCGCCGAACACTGCCTGAACAAGGAGAGGGACCAACTTCGGCGGAAGTCGTGACAGTCAATTAACTTCTGGGCCACATCCTGACTGATGGCAGCTCATTCTTGCATAATCAGTGCTTGGAGTTTGTCAGAATTTGTGGGTTTTTGTTTGTCCACCCGCCTTTTGAGGATTGACCACAAGTTCTCAATGGGATTAAGGTCTGGGGAGTTTCTGGGCATGGACCAAAAATATCGATGTTTTGTTCCCCGAGCCACTTAGTTATCACTTGCCTTATGGCAAGGTGCTCCATCATGCTGGAAAAGGCATTGTTCGTCACCAAACTGTTCCTGGATGGTTGGGAGAAGTTGCTCTCGGAGGATGTGTTGGTACCATTCTTTATTCATGGCTGTGTTCTTAGGCAAAATTGTGAGTGAGCCCACCCACTTGGCTGAGAAGCAACCCCGCACATGAATGGTCTCAGGATGCTTTACTGTTGGCATGACACAGGACTGATGGTAGCGCTCACCTTGTCTTTTCCGGACAAGCTTTTTTCCGGATGCCCCAAACAATCGGAAAGGGGATTCATCAGAGAAAAATGACTTTACCCCAGACCTCAGCAGTCCAATCCCTGTACCTTTTTCAGAATATCAGTCTCTCCTTGATGTTTTTCCTGGAGAGAAGTGGCTTCTTTGCTGCCCTTCTTGACACCAGGCCATCCTCCAAAAGTCTTCGCCTCACTGTGCGTGCAGATGTACTCACACCTGCCTGCTGCCGTTCCTGAGCAAGCTCTGTACTGGTGGTGCTCCGATCCCGCAGCTAAATCAACTTTAGGAGACGGTCCTGGCGCTTGCTGGACTTTCTTGGGTACCCTGAAGCCTTCTTCACAACAATTGAACCGCTCTCCTTGAAGTCCTTGATGATCCGATAAATGGTTGATTTAGGTGCAATCTTACTGGCAGCAATATCCTTGCTGTGAAGCCCTTTTTGTGCAGAGCAATGATGACGCCATGTGTTTCCTTGCAGGTAACCAGGGTTTACAGAGGAAGAACAATGATTCCAAGCACCACCCTCCTTTTGAAGCTTCCAGTCTGTTATTCGAACTCAATCAGCATAACAGAGTGATCTCCAGCCTTGTCCTCGTCAACACTCACACCTGTGTTAACGAGAGAATCACTGACATTATGTCAGCTGGTCCTTTTGTGGCAGGGCTGAAATGCAGTGGAAATGTTTTTGGGGGGATTCAGTTCATTTGCATGGCAAAGAGGGACTTTGCAATTAATTGCAATTCATCTGATCACTCTTCATAACATTCTGGAGGATATGCAAATTGCCATCATACAAACTGAGGCAGCTGTCACGATCGTCGTAACTTTGAAGAAGAGTGGACCAAGGTGCAGCGTGATAGAAAGACATCTTCTTTTATTATGAAGACGAACAAAACAACAAACAGACGACCGTGAAGCTATTCAAACAAAATAGTGCTGACACTAAACACTACACATAGACAACTACCCACAATAGCCTAATGCCTATGGCTGCCTTAAATATGGCTCCCAATCAGAGACAATGAATGACAGCTGTCTCTGATTGAGAACCATTCAGGCAACCATAGACATACCTAGACACCTACACTCAAACACAAACCCATATACTCTACCAAAACCCCCCTATACCATACAACCACCCAAGACGAGACAAATACAGACAAACATCCCCCCTGTCACACCCTGACCTAACCAAAATATTACAGAAAACAAAGATAACTAAGGCCAGGGCGTGACAGCAGCAGACTTTGTGAAATTTAATATTTGTGTAATTCTCAAAACTTTTGGCCACGACTGTTGACCACACTATTTACCAAGAGAGTTTTCATCTATATTTTTCGTAGCTGTCTATTTACTACCACAAACCGATGCTGGGACTAAGACGGCACTCACCGAGCTGTATAAGGCCATAAGCAAACAAGAAAATGCTCATCCAGAGGTGGCGCTCCTAGTGGCCAGGGACTTTAAATCCATTTGACCTAATTTCTACCAGCATGTTACATGTGCAACCAGAGGGAAAAAAGCTCTAACCACCTTTACTCCACACACAGAGATGCGTACAAAGCTCTCCCTTACCCTCCATTTGGCAAATCTGACCATAACTCTATCCTGCTGATCCCTGCTTACAAGCAAAAACTAAAGCAGGAAGTACCAGTGACTCGCTCAATACTGTCATGACTGTCCTATGAAGATCCAGATGGGTCGGATCAGCTTTGCAGTGGATCACTTCAGCCAGACTCCCTCTCACCCACGGGGGGGTGTTGACACCTCACGCCCTGTTTTATATTAGGAGAGAGGAGAGGATATGTGATTTTAGAAACTACAAGAGGAAATTGTTCTATAACTTTGTGCAAGTGAGTAGTCACCGCCCCTTTGAGTGAGGTCAGAGAGCGTGTCAGCTTGACGAACCACCCCTTTTGAAGAAATGTACAAAATGAGTGGCTAAGAATTAACATATCAGACCAGAGAGGTGTGTAGCTGCAGCTCATGTCCAAAGGGGTTTGAACTCTGAATATCAACATGAGGTAGAGGCGAGAAGCTCACCTCCCGGACAATCACTGGTTCGGCTGATTAGCTGTCTTCAGTAAATTGGGACCATTCTACTACTCTTCTTAAATCACTGTAGTATGCTACTCTCATCACCCAATGGGAACCATCGACACGGCTGGCTAACCTATCTTCAAAGAGGCAGTTTCAGGAGCGAATGGAAGGGAAATCAACTCTGTAGTTCTGTTCAGGACTACACAACGAACCAAGACATTTACATGTAAATACATTTATGATTTCTTACTCCAAACAGGTGGCGGTTCGTGTGCAAAATATATGATTACTGTGAGAGTAGTTTCTAAATGTACCAAAGTATTATGTCTCTGTACCTGTCTCTCTCCCTCCTCATCTCTTTTGTAACAAGCCGCAATATTGTGTCAGTCCGCAAGGGACCTGTTTCTAGTGTAGTAAGTGTGCATGTTTATCCTGTGTTATCATTTAGTTAGCTAGTAAATAGATAATTAACCCAATCTGCGTAGTACTAAGTAAGGCTGGAGTTTTTGCAGATGCAGGAGGTTACGACTGTTCAAAATGATGATATGATACGAGGTTATGATTAATACGTTGACTGTTTTATGGACCTTTAGTTTAATTCGGGAGATGGTAACTCTTTAAACAACCATTCCCGTGGTGCCCCAAATTCCTAATGAGTTAATTGTTACATGATTAATATCAATCGGGTAACAATTAAACATACTGTAGTTAATTGATTAGATAAATAACAGTCATCAGATTATTTAAAGTAAAGTCAGGACAATACGGAAGTGGTCCAATGACGCAGATGCACAGCTACAGGACTGTTTTGCTAGTAAAGACTGGAATATGTTCCGGGATTCTTCCGATGGCATTGAGGAGTACACCACATCAGTCACTGGCTTCATCAATAAGTGCATTGATGACATCGTCCCCACAGTGACTGTACGTACATAGCCCAACCAGAAGCCATGGATTACAGGCAACATCCGCACTGAGCTAAAGGGTAGATCCCGTTATGCCATCAGACGAAACATCAAACAGACAAAGAATCAATACAGGACTAAGATTGAATCTTACTACACCGGCTCCGACGCACGTCGGATGTGGCAGGGCTTGCAAACTATTACGGACAACAAAGGGAAGCAGAGCCGCGAGCTGCCCAGTGATATGAGCCTACCAGATGAGCGAAATTACTTCTATGCGCGGTTCGAGGCAAGCAACACTGAAGTATGCATGAGAGCACCAGCTGTTCCGGACGACTGTGAGATCACGATCTCCATAGCCGATGTGAGTAAGACCTTTAAACATGTCAGCATTCACAAAGCCGCAGGGCCAGACGGATTACCAGGATGTGTACTCCGAGCATGCGCTGACCAAATAGCAAGTGTCTTCACTGACATTTTCAACCTGTTCCTGAATGAGTCTGTAATACCAACATGTTTCAAGCAGACCACCATAGTGCCTGTGCCCAAGAACGCCAAGGTAACCTGCCTAAATGACTATTTAATCATCTATGTATCTGGTGGGACGGTATGCAAATTGGAGTGGGTCTGGGGTGTCTGGGATGATGGAGTTGATGTGTGCCATTACCAGCCTTTCAAAGCACCTCATGATTACAGATGTGAGTGCTACAGGGCGGTAGTCATTGTGGCATGAAGCCTTAGAGTTCTTGGGAACAGGAATGATGGTGGTCAGCTTGAGACTTGTGGCGATTACAGACTGGGACAAGGAGAGGTTGAAAATGACAGTGAATATGCCTGACAGGTGTTCTGCGCATGTTCTGAGAACACATCCTGTAGAACCGTCCGGCCCTGCGGCCTTACGAGTGTTGACCTGGCCCCCTGGAAAGCCCTGTGTGTGGTAGCCCTGTCCTTTAGCTTAGCGCTTTTGATTGTGGAAGCAGCGAAGCTTCCCTGTGGGGACAATGTCAGAGATGCATTTCCTAATGAAGCCGGTGACAGAGGTGGTTAGCTTGTCAATGCTATCAGTGGAGTCCCGAAACATATTCCAGTCAGCCTTAGCAAAGCAAGATTCGGATGACCATTTCTCAACGGAGCGCATCACGGGAACTTCCTGTTTTAGCTTATGCTTGTAGACAGGAAGCAGTATAGAGTATAAATCTGATTTGCCGAATGGGGGAGAGCCTCGTACAGTTTGTTAAGTGCCAGCTTGTTGTTTTTCTTGTTCTGAGGTGGAATATATACAGCAGTCACGATAACAGATTAAAACTCTCCCGGTAGGTAGCATAGTGGTTAGAGTGTTGGACTAGTAACCGAAAGGTTGCTAGATAGAGTCCCCGAGCTGACAAGGTAAAAATCTGTCGTTCTGCCCCTGAACAAGGCAGTTAACCCACTGTTCCTAGGCCGTCATTGTAAATAAGAATTTGTTCTTAAGTTCTTAACTGACTTGCCTAGTTAAATAAATATTGTTCCAAAAGCCATGTTTCACAAAAGCAGAGAATATTGCAGTTACAAGAGGCTCATTGAAAGCAAATCAGAGGTCATCCGTCTTATTATCAAGAGACTGTACATTGGCCAATAGAATGGAGGGAAGAGGTGGCCGATTTTCCCTTCTTCACCTTAATCTTGCCAGGGCTCCCCTATCCTGCCTCTTTTTCACTGGCTTTCCTGTTGGATAGCCCGAAAATTTGGTTAGAATTACACAAAGTAGAATTTGAAGCCAGAATTGAGGTTAGTAACTGCTGATCTGATGTTCAAATGTTCTTGTCAATCTTAAGAAATTCTAGTGGATACATTTAGTGCAAAACTGCCTAAAAAGGCTAAATGCCAAAAGAATCACAAAATAGCAAAGTTGGGTCTGCACGCCCGAGACGGCAGTACAGCGCCATCTTCAGTGAAAAAGCCATATGGTGACTAGGGGTGTAAAATGAAAAGTAGATTGACGATGGCTAGAAGACCGGTGACGCCAACCGCCGAACGCCGCCCGAACAAGAAGAGGAACCGACTTCGGTGGAAGTCGTGACAGTACCCCCCCTTGACGCACCAGCAGCACACCGACACAGGCCTCGGGGACGACCCGGAGGGCGAGGTGCAGGGCGATCCGGACGAAGACGGTGGAACTCCCGCAGCATTGAAGGGTCCAACACGTCCTCCACCGGAACCCAGCATTAACTTTATAATTTCATGCGAGGACTTAAGGTGTGTCACTGGTGTTATACAGTTTATAGTAAGGGGAAAGTAAATTGGATTAAAAATATTGATAAAATTGCATGATTAAGTAATTTATTTATAATTTAAGAAGTGTGGTTTGAGCTACAGTGGCCGCCATCTTAGATATGCCATCTTGTCTGCAGATTTGTCACTGGTGTTACTGTTCTTGCTGGTAACACAATGATAACGCCAGTGACAATCAATAACACCAAACTTTTTTCTCAACGTAATGTTTTATAAAACCCTCAACAATTATATTAAAAAAGACATTAGTATTTTATTACTGTGTCAATATAGTAATCACATATGGCTTTCCTTTTGACAGATTAGGTGCTGCTGAAAAGCAAAGACTCTACAGACAGCGCAGGGATGCTGACACACACCACAGAGCAGTCTACCTTAAACAAAAACACCAGACTTACTTAAAGGATTTAGAGAGTCAAAAAAGAAAGAGAGTGAAGGATCTCACAGAAAGGGGAAAAAGACAGGAGCGAAGGAAATGGTGGATCAGACAGGCAAAACACAGAGAGAGATTGAGAGCAGGAACGACTGTGTTTACCCCCATCCACTCCAGACAGTGAACCCAGTACTGTAAGGTCAGAATTAAGACAATGTGTCTGTAGGAAGACATATTTACTCTGTAGCTACAGAGTTACTTAAAGGGATAGTTCACCCAAATTACAAAATGACATATTGGTTTCCTTACCATGTATGCAGTCTATGGACAAGGTATGACAGCAAGGCATGCTTTTGTTTACCTGGCCACTGTTACAAATGCTAATTATTTTGCATTTGTGTCACAAAACCCAAGCATTGATTGCTGTCATACCTTGTCCATAGACTGCTTACACGGAAAGGAAACCAATATGTAATTTCATAATTCAGATGAACTATCCCTTTAAGTAGGCCTACACAATATTTGTCACATGGCACGATAATTGCTATATATGTTTTATTAACAAGCTATGCAGTTTTGTGGATAGGTGTGACAGAGTAGTATTTCATGTTTGTATTATGTTGCATGCATCTTACACTGGAAATCGAATACAATTATATATTACATCTTTAAAGACAGCGAATCCAAGGACGGAGAGTGCGCAGGAGAGAAGCACAGAAAGGCAGAGGAAAATGTCAGGGGAAAACGTCAGGGGAAAACGTCAGAGGAAAACGTCAGGAGTTGCAAGAGAAGTTGGAAAAGTACAAAAGACAACAGCTCAAGTACAAAAAAGTTTGTCACCGTTTGCAGGATAAAAATCAAGACCTTGACAGTCCAAGAACGAAGATGAGAAGCACTCTACAAGGCTGCCCGGCCTCTTCATCAATTAGAACAACTCAAAACTTCCACTATGCTCTCTTGGGGGATCTAAGAGGAAAGTACAAAGCAGCCAAACAGGGGTTTGCAACTGTGCTGACAGGAAAGCTGATAAAGAAATACAAATTCAAAAAGTTGTGAGCAGAGCATTGGTTTTTCATACAAAGCCTGGAAGCCACGAAACAGAGCTCGACAAACAAGCTTGGCCAAAGTAAACAAGAGAGCTGTACGACAGGTCTACCTAAGAGATGATGTCAGCAGGCAAACCCCTGACAAGAAAAACACTATCACACTAAGAAAAATTAAGAAACAGAGGAGGCTCCTTTGTGATTCCCGGAAAAACCTCCACAGGAAATGTGTTGCTGAGCATGGGCAAAACATTTCATATGCGTTCTTCTGCAGAGAGAGACCATTTTTATAAGGGCACAAGGCGAGACCCAGATGCAGACACAGGAGACAGATGATTAGAGTCCAAGATGTTTATTAACAATCTAAAAGGGGTAGGCAAGAGAATGGTCGTGGACAGGCGAAAGGTCAAAACCAGTTCAGAGTTCCAGAGGTACAGAATAGCAGGCAGGCTCGAGGTCAGGGCAGGCAGGAATGGAATCCAGAAAAACAAGCAAAGATCAAAACCGGGAGGACTAGTTAAACAGAATAGAAAAGCAGGAGCACGGGAAAAACACGCTGGTTGACTTGAACATAGAAGACGAACTGGCACAGAGAGACAGAAAACACAGGGATAAATACACCAGGGAAAATAAGTGACACCTGGAGGGGGTGGAGACAATCACAAGGACAGGGGAAACAGATCAGGGCGTGACAATTTGACATGGTCTTTCACATTCCAGCAATCTGGAGGAGATGGCAGATAGCACAGTCTGTAACAATTCAAAGACATGTGCCTATGGCGAATGCCAAGAATGTGAATCCTCCACCGGTTGCGTCAAAAAACAGAACACTCAAAACATGAGCACAATGGCAGCTCTTCCTTTTAAAGAACTCCAGGCCTCAAGAGGGCAGATAACCCAAAAACACGGGTGGAACTAAAAAATTGAGCCAGGATTTCTGGAGGGACTACTTTTACATGCGCACCTGGCAGATAAGCATGGGTATAAAATGTTTGGGCTTAGCTTTGCTTGGGGCCTCAACATACAAACAGCTCATTGTTCAACCCTAAAGACGCAACTGGTTATCAACCTATTGCTATTCCTATTCCTATTCCTATTCCTTATTCCTCTGTCATTCAACTACTCTATTCAACAAATCAACTGTTTCAACATATTCAACAAATGGCATCAAAACCATAATAAAACACTGGAAAGGAATTGAGTTGTCCCTTTGCATCCTTCACGTGTTGAGCAAGCCATTTTCAAGTTTGGGCAGAGCTGAAATAATTATAACACCTAGACAACTTGACAATCACTGTGAAGAAGGATATAGCCATAACGGAGGAAGAGCTGGTGACCCAATTCCAAACTAGACTCTTTAAATTCAGGAGACATCTGTTCAACATTAGATGGCAGTACAGCATCTACCGGACCCTCAGGGAAAACCTGACCGATGATTGCCTGATCCATATAGACTTCAGTGAGAACTTCACTTGCAAGTATGCTTCAGAGATCGAGTCAGTTCACTTTGGGGGGGGTCACACAAGCAACGCTTGATGCTCCACACTGGTGTCCTCTATGTGGCAGAGGAGCCTCCCATCTCCTTCTGCACCATCTCACCCAGCAGAAGGCATGATCCAGCAGCCATATGGGCTCACCTGGACCCCATCCTGGACATGATAAAACACCAGTACCCTGCTGTGCAACACCTTCATTTCTTCAGTGATGGCCCTGCCACACAATATAAACAGAAGGGCAACTTTTACATGGTTTGCACAGAACCTTACAAGAACAGCTTCCAGGGGATTACGTGGAACTCTTTTGAGGCCAGTCACAGAAAAGTACCTCCGGATGGAGTGGGGGGTTCATTAAAGAGGTCAATTGACCTCTTGGTCCGCCACGGGAGAGACATAAGATGTAATGTCTTTCTACCAGGAGTTGAGGGACTCTGGCAGTCAAATACAATTGCATTATGTCAGCGATGAAGAGGTGGAACGAAAGGCACAGGAGATGTCTGAGGTATCTCTGGTTACCATAAAAGGAACCATGCGAATTCACCAGGATGTAAGTACCACACCTGGCATCCTAAGTTATAGAGACATAAATTGTCTCTGCCAAGCAGCGGAAGGTGTGTGAGATTGCCCATGTTATGGACTCCAAGAAGTCACCCTCCCGACAATGCCGGCTAATGGCCGTGATCTCTCACCTCTACATCAACTAGATGTCATCGACCTGGACACGTCAGCTCCACTTTGTCCAGATGTCATTGAGTCTAACCACAGTGGACAGTGGTGTATCGTGAACTACGACGAACAACACTGGCATTATACTGGAGGTTGAAGAACATAAAGTAAAGTGTATGCACAGGAATGGTGTCAACAAGTTCTACTGGCCAAGCCCAGGAGATGATATCAACTCATATGGGGATTTGATTTGATCAGTAGCTAGTTAGCAATGGAGATTATCTCAGAGATGATAAGAGATGGACGCGACACAATAACATGGCAAAGACAAACATATCTGAAGTAAAAGTGAAGAACAATAAGAGAAAATTCCATGAACATGTTTTACTGCAGACAAAATGTTTGTATCAGTGTGGTTGGGAAAACAGTTTTAGTTTATGTTCAATGTTAGTGTTTCTAATGTTCTAGTGGACATGTTTTATATGTTTGTATGACAATGTTGTGTTATGAAAGACCCATTTCAGTCAATAGGCTTCATCTTTTGGTCTTAATCTTTGACCAATAACCCTCATTTTATTGTTCATAATAAATCAACCCATCTTATGAAATCTAATAAATTAATAATATTTCTTTGAAATAATCTTATGTTTGTCATTGGTGTTACATTGTGTCACTGGTATTACTGTATGGCATGTTGGTGTTCTTGTCCCGTTCTGACCTTTATTTCCTTTGTTTTGTCTTTATTTAGTATGGTCACGGCGTGAGTTGGGGTGGGCAGTCTATGTGTGTTTTTCTATGTTGGGGTTTTGTTTTCGGCCTGGTATGATTCTCAATCAGAGGCAGCTGTCAATCGTTGTCCCTGATTGAGAATCATACTTAGGTAGCCTGGGTTTCACTTTTGGTTTGTGGGTGTTTGTTTCCGTGTCAGTGTTTGTCACCACACGGTACTGTTTCGTTTGATCATCGTTTATTGTTTTTTTGTTCCTGTGTTCAGTTTTTGGATTTATATTAAAGACATGAACACTTACCACGCTGCGCTTTGGTCCTCCTCTCTTCCACATTATGACGATCGTTACAGTTCTGGCATCAGAGTTGCCCAATTTAATAGAATATGTTTTTTTTTATCTACCTAACTGTTGCTACATTCATTAGTAAACAGTTTAAGGACATGATCATTACATTTTGATAACTCCACCTCAATTATTTCTGTTACAACAAACACTACAGTATAAATGGAAAAATGACAGACAATAGAAGTTTACACACGCATGTTTAAAGTAAATTATTACCAATCCAAACCATTTTTTTGTATTACCATAAACCCTTTCTGTCTTTGATTATATATGCAAATTAAAGACTGAAATTACATTCTAGAAAGCCTGAATTGTCATCTAAAATATAGGTAACACCAGTGACAAAAAGGCAGCACAAGCATTTTTTTATGTAATGTAGTAAAAATATAAAAATATGTTAAGCTGTCATTTATGTTGATTTATAATGTTGAGGGGTTAACTATTATCGGACTAAGTTTTGATTTTTTTTTAAAGAATAACAATTTGTAAAAGTTGGCTGTTCAAAAAGCCACCATTTTCATAGAATGACGCACTTGCAACACCATTGGCCTTCTACACACCATTCTTCATTTTACTCCATCCATCTTCACACACTTGAAACATGGCCAAATACTTTACAGCTGTTAACTGCAATGGTTTGGGAATGAAAGCTCCTACAGCTTCACATGCGTAGGTAGATCTTTATCAATAAACAACAGAACCTACAGAACCTGTTGTATGGATTCTTTGGAGATTCACTGCAATCTTCCTCTGTTCTTCAGAAACACAATTAATCAGAATAAGACCACTTCTTGTTGCTCTGATAAATTCCACTTTTCCCATCTTCAACACCTCAAACTGGTCTCCCAAATATGCATCCTGAAATCAACAAACGCATCCAAACAAGAAACAAATCATTATCCCAAGACCTCTCCTCCACTCCAATTTTAGATCATTTCCTTTTTGTTCCATTCTTTGACACTACTGTTGTCCTCAACACCAACTTTGCTCAATGCGCTGCTCCATTCAACCCCGGCATCCACTTCCGTCATCTTGCCAGACTGCGACAGCCCATCACATTACCCCGGAGTGGGAAATGTACCGTGCTACAGATGACCCCTTTATGACAGTCACAAGCGTGCATCTGGCACAGAAGGAGCCAGTGTCATGATGTGTTCGTAACCAAGTGGGAAGTGGGGATTTTCCACATACGACTAGGAAAAATCCACTTGAACGTCCCTCTAACTGGTAGTTACTAGTGGGAAACTCGTCTAACATCCTGAGCACCCACTTTTCCCACATGGTGAAATCTAACATCACTTACTACGGAAATGGTATCTATAAGCATTTTCGACAATAAATGCAACAACAATCTATTATTGTGGTTTTTGAACTCTGTCATTTGTTTACATGATAGTTGAACTTTTACTTTATGGTTGACGCAGCTTGTTGGACATTAGCCAATCAGCGTTTCTCAACGAGTTCAAATCACAGGAATGCATCCAACTGGTATTTACAAGTGGTTACAAATGCAGCATCAGAGTGGAAACTTGAGAGGCCCAACATAACATTCCTGTCACATTCAGGTTGTATCACAACCGACCGTGATTGGGAGTCCCATATGGTGGCGCACAATTGGCCCAGTGTTGTCCGGGTTTGGCCAATGTAGGCCGTCATTGTAAATAAGAATTTGTTCTTAACTGACTTGCCTAGTTAAATAAAGGTTAAATAAAAAAATAAAAAACATCAGACAACACCAGGAACATTGTGAATGATGAACATTGTGAATGGCATTTAATTTTCCCGCTGTACTGAAAGCGAACCGTGACCCCAAAACCGCAATACTTACCAAACCATGGGTTTGGTGAACCGTTACACCCCTAATGGTGACTATTCAAAAAAACACACAAGGCTTGAAGTCTCTCCAGCTCCCATCTCACCATTTTCTTCCATCGGCTTCATGTGCATCCTGCATCCTGAATCCTGAATCCTGCATCCTGCATCCTGCGTCCTGCGTCCTGCGTCCTGAGTCCTGCGTCCTGAGTCCTGCATCCTGAGTCCTGCGTCCTGCGTCCTGCATCCTGAATCCTGCATCCTGCATCCTGCATCCTGCATCCTGCGTCCTGAGTCCTGCGTCCTGCGTCCTGAGTCCTGAGTCCTGCGTCCTGCGTCCTGCATCCTGAATCCTGAATCCTGCATCCTGCGTCCTGCATCCTGCATCCTGCATCCTGCATCCTGAGTCCTGAGTCCTGCGTCCTGAGTCCTGCGTCCTGAGTCCTGCATCCTGCGTCCTGCATCCTGCATCCTGCATCCTGCATCCTGAGTCCTGAGTCCTGCGTCCTGAGTCCTGCGTCCTGAGTCCTGAGTCCTGCATCCTGAGTCCTGCGTCCTGAGTCCTGCGTCCTGCGTCCTGCATCCTGCATCCTGCATCCTGAATCCTGCGTCCTGCGTCCTGCATCCTGCATCCTGCATCCTGAGTCCTGCATCCTGAATCCTGCATCCTGCGTCCTGCATCCTGCATCCTGCATCCTGCGTCCTGCATCCTGCGTCCTGCATCCTGCATCCTGCGTCCTGCGTCCTGCATCCTGCGTCCTGCTCTGCTCCATTTCAGTCTGTCAGGTTAGAGGAACATGTTACCTGACAAAACAAAACATTCTATCTCTCTCTCTCTCTCTCTCTCTCTCACTTTCACTTTCACGCACGTGCAAGAGATCACATGAGAGAGATTGCATCAGACGTGCGTACACACACATAAACACACACAGTGTGTAAGCTCCTCTCTCCCTCCTCTCTCCCTCCTCTAAGCTCCTCTCTCCCTCCTCTAAGCTCCTCTCTCCCTCCTCTAAGCTCCTCTCTCCCTTCTCTAAGCTCCACTCTCCCTCCTCTAAGCTCCACTCTTCCTCCTCTAAGCTCCACTCTTCCTCCTCTAAGCTTATCTCTCCCTCTCTCCCTCCTCTAAGCTCCACTCTTCCTCCTCTAAGCTCCTCTCTCCCTCTCTCCCTCTCTCCCTCCTCTAAGCTCCTCTCTCCCTCCTCTAAGCTCCTCTCTTCCTCCTCTAAGCTCCTCTCTTCCTCCTCTAAGCTCCTCCTCTAAGCTCCTCTCTCCCTCCTCTAAGCTCCACTCTCCCTCCTCTCTCCCTCCTCTAAGCTCCTCTCTCCCTCCTCTAAGCTCCTCTCTCCCTCCTCTAAGCTCCACTCTCCCTCCTCTAAGCTCCACTCTCCCTCCTCTAAGCTCCACTCTCCCTCCTCTAAGCTCCATTCTCCCTCCTCTAAGCTCCACTCTTCCTCCTCTAAGCACCACTCTCCCTCCTCTAAGCTCCACTCTTCCTCCTCTAAGCACCCCTCTCTCTCCCCCCTCTGCTCCTTCTCTCCCCTCTCTGCTCCTTCTCTCCCTCTCTTCCGCCTCTAAGCTCCCTTCTCCTTTTGTCCCCTGATAATGTTTAGATATTATGACCTAGCTATTCAAACCAAATTCTTCTTAAACTGAAGATATTTTAAATAGAAATTTTGCACAAATATTGAATTTTAAAAGCCTGTTATTTTAAATGAAGTGCCCTTTAATATAGACTACATGGAAAACTGTTACACCCCTAACCGTTACACGCAACTTTTGTTGCTGGAGATGCTTGTGTCTGTGGCCACAGTGCCTAATCCTACGACTTCGAAGTCGACATCGGCAACCTTCGAGCAGGGCTTCTCCATCTGTCGGAGGCCTACACCAGGCGCTGGGAGAAATGGGCTCAAGTTATTCTGCCTCTCGCCTGTCCATAAAGGGTTCTCCAAATCCTGTGAAGCATGGGAGTGGGCGGATTTCCTCGTCCTTCTCGCCAGCCATGACATTGGGTAGTTCTATGGTAAGAAATGTGACCGTTCCTGGTGCAAAAAATCTCCTATCCCGGAGCTCGAGTAAATTACATTACTAAGCTGCTCCCGAATGTACTACGTCAGGACATGGAAATCGATTCTATCGTAGTCCATGTGGTTTTAATGACATTATGAAGGGCAGTTCTGAACAGTTGAAACTGGATTTTAAAGAGTTGATTGACTCTCTGCTAAACACTAACAAAAGACCCATCATATCTGGCCCTCTGCCCTCTCTGATCATATCTGGCCCTCTGCCCTCTCTGATCATATCTGGCCCTCTGCCCTCTCTGATCATATCTGGCCCTCTGCCCTCTCTGATCATATCTGGCCCTGTGGCATCTCTGATCATATCTGGCCCTCTGCCCTCTCTGATCATATCTGGCCCTGTGGCATCTCTGATCATATCTGGCCCTGTGGCATCTCTGATCATATCTGGCCCTGTGGCATCTCTGATCATATCTGGCCCTCTGCCCTCTCTGATCATATCTGGCCCTGTGGCATCTCTGATCATATCTGGCCCTCTGGCATCTCTGAACATATCTGGCCCTCTGCCCTCTCTGATCATATCTGGCCCTCTGCCCTCTCTGATCATATCTGGCCCTCTGCCCTCTCTGATCATATCTGGCCCTCTGCCCTCTCTGATCATATCTGGCCCTCTGCCCTCTCTGATCATATCTGGCCCTCTGCCCTCTCTGATCATATCTGGCCCTGTGGCATCTCTGATCATATCTGGCCCTGTGGCATCTCTGATCATATCTGGCCCTCTGCCCTCTCTGATCATATCTGGCCCTGTGGCATCTCTGATCATATCTGGCCCTCTGCCCTCTCTGATCATATCTGGCCCTCTGCCCTCTCTGATCATATCTGGCCCTCTGCCCTCTCTGATCATATCTGGCCCTCTGCCCTCTCTGATCATATCTGGCCCTCTGCCCTCTCTGATCATATCTGGCCCTCTGCCCTCTCTGATCATATCTGGCCCTCTGCCCTCTCTGATCATATCTGGCCCTCTGCCCTCTCTGATCATATCTGGCCCTCTGCCCTCTCTGATCATATCTGGCCCTGTGGCATCTCTGATCATATCTGGCCCTCTGCCCTCTCTCATCATATCTGGCCCTCTGCCCTCTCTCATCATATCTGGCCCTCTGCCCTCTCTGATCATATCTGGCCCTCTGCCCTCTCTGATCATATCTGGCCCTCTGCCCTCTCTGATCATATCTGGCCCTGTGGCATCTCTGATCATATCTGGCCCTGTGGCATCTCTGATCATATCTGGCCCTCTGCCCTCTCTGATCATATCTGGCCCTCTGCCCTCTCTGATCATATCTGGCCCTCTGCCCTCTCTGATCATATCTGGCCCTCTGCCCTCTCTGATCATATCTGGCCCTGTGGCATCTCTGATCATATCTGGCCCTCTGCCCTCTCTGATCATATCTGGCCCTCTGCCCTCTCTGATCATATCTGGCCCTCTGCCCTCTCTGATCATATCTGGCCCTCTGCCCTCTCTGATCATATCTGGCCCTGTGGCATCTCTGAATCGCGGCACTGAACGCTTTAGTAGGATTATTTCTCTTCACAACTGGCTACGTGATTATTGCAGCTCAATGGGTGTAACTTTTGTTGACAATTTCCATACTTTTTGAGAACAAAACACGTTTTATAAGAAGGATGGGATCCCCCCAAATCATTTGGGATCCTGGATCCTTTCACAGCACTACAAGGCTGCGTTGAGACAATGACTTATCAATGACCCAAGCCCAGCTCAGCTAATCGCTACCATTGTGTCGCTGAGTTGTCATAATGCTTCAGCAGATGTACATTATCCCAGGGGCGTTGGTAGACACAATGTAAGTAACCTAATTTATGTCCCTCTAACTGCACTGAATGGCTCTGTTGATCCAACAGTTATTGTATGCAGTAATCATATGCCTATGAACCAGATGTATACTGTTAGCACTGAGACGGTGTGCCGTAGCAGGAAGACACTGTGTGCAGCTCACCCTGCACTAACATAAATAACATGTGCATATCTACTTCTGCCAAGCTTTCCAGTAAAGCAATGAAAACAAGTAAGCATCCCAGAAGAAAAGTGCTCAAAATAGCCCATGTTAACATATGTTGCTTAAGGAACAAGGTTCATGAAATCAATCATTTGCTAGTATCAAATGACATCGCTGAAACTCACTTAGATAATACCTTTACAGTGGTAGCAATACAAGGTTATAATATTTACAGAAAATATAGAAATGCCAGTGGTGGAAGTGTTGCTGTTAATATTCAGAACCACATTCCTGTAAAGATTAGAGAGGATCTCATGTTAAATACTGTTGAAGTAATATGGCTACAGGTTCATCTGCCTCACCTAAAGTCCATTCTTGTGGGGAGCTGCTATAGACCACCAAGTGCTAACAGTCAGTATCTGGATAACGTGGGAAATGCTTGATAATGTATGTGATATCAATAGAGAGATATATTTTCTGGGTGATTTAAATATTGACTGGCTTTCATCAAGCAGCCCACTCAAGAAAAAGCTTCAAACTGTTACCAATGCCTGCAACCTGGTTCAGGTTATCAGTCAACCTACCAGGGTATTTACAAACAGTACAGGGATGAAATCATCAACATGTATTGATCAGATCTTTACTAATGCTGCAGATATTAGCTTGAAAGCAGTACCCAGATCCATCAGATGTGGTGATTACAATATAGTAGCCATATCTACGAAATCCAAAGTTCCCAATGCTGGGCCTAATTTAGTGTATAAGAGGTCAAACAATAAGTTTGTAGTGATTCCTATGTTGTTAATGTAAATAATGTTTTTTGGTCCGTGGTGTATTATGAGGAGCAAACAAACTTGACACATTTACGATTGCTTATTCCAGTTACTAATAAGCATGCACCAATTAAGAAAATGACTGTATAAACTGTTAAATCCCCATGGATTGATGAGGAATTTAAAAATGTTATGGTTGAGAGGGATGAGGCAAAAGGAATGGCAAGTAAGTCCGGCTGAAAAACCGATTGGCAAACGTATTGCAAATTGAGAAATCATGTGACTAAACTGAATAAAAAGAAGAAGAAACTACACTATGAAACAAAGATACATTATTTAAAGAATGATAGTAAAAAGCGTTGGAGCACCTTAAATGACATTTAGGGAAAAAAGGCAAACTCAGCTTCATCATTCATTGAATCAGATGGCTCATTCATCACAAAACCAACTGATATTTCCAACTACTTTAATTATTTTTTTCATTGGCAAGATTAGCAAATTTAGGCGTAACATGCCAGCAACAAACGCTGACACAACACATCCAAGTATATCTGACCAAATTATGAAAGACGAGCATTGTAATTTTGAATTCCGTAAAGTCAGTGTGGAAGAGGTGAATTCTTTTTTTGTTGTCTATCAACAATGACAAGCCACTGGGGTCTGACAACTTGGATGGAAAATTACTGAGGAAAATAGCGGACAATATTGCCACTCATATTTGCCACATATTGAATTTAAGCCTACTAGAAAGTGTGTGCCCTCAGGCTTGGAGGGAAACAAAAGTCATTCCACTACCTAAGAATAGTAAAGCCCCCTTTACTGGCTCAAATAGCCGACCAATCAGCCTGCTACCAACCCGTAGTAAACTTTTGGAAAAAAGTATGTTTGACCACATACAATGCTATTTTACAGTAAACAAATTGACAACAAACTTTCAGCATGCTTATAGGGAAGGACATTCAACAAGCACAGCACTTACACAAATGACTGATGATTGTCTGAGAGAAATTTATGATAAAATAATTGTGGGGGCTGTTTTGTTACACTTCAGTGCAGCTTTTGACATTATCGATCATAGTATAAAAAAACTTGTTATGGATTTACACCCCGTGCTATATTATGGATAAAGAGGTACCTGTCTAACAGGACACAGAAGGTGTTCTTTAATGGAAGCCTCTCCTACATAATCCAGGTAGAATCAGGAATTTCCCAGGGCAGCTGTCTAGGCCCCTTACTTTATCAATCTTCACTAACGACATGCCACTTGCTTTGAGTAAAGCCGGTGTGCCTATGTATACGGATGACGCAACAATATACAGTTGAAGTCGGAAGTTTACATACACCGTAGCCAAATACATTTAAACTCAGTTTTTCACAATTCCCGAGGGCTAGGAAGGCGCACAGGAGGCCTGGTGCGTGGGGCTGGCACAGTCTTCACCAGACGGCTAGCACGCACCTCAGGACGAGTATGGAGAGCTGACTCAGGTGACATCAAATCCCCGACATGCTCCGTTGGGCGGATGTCGTGCCTCATGCACCAAACCAGCAAATCCCTCATTTCTCTCTCCTCCAATTTCCCCATTAAATCCTTCACAGTCTCTGCTTCACTCACCCTGCTCACCTCCAACTCCACCCCGACTGGCTCCGGTTCCATCCTCGGCTCCTCACGGTAAGCACGGGGAGCTGGCTCAAGTCTCCTACTTGACCCAGCTACACTCCCCGTGTGCCCCCCCCCCCCCCCCAATAAATTTTTGCGGCTGCCTCTCGGGCTTCCAGCCGCGCTTTCGTGCATCCTCCTCATAACGCCGCCTCTCGGCTTTCGCTGCCTCCAGCTCTGCCTTGGGGCGGCAATATTCACCCGGCTGTTTCCAGGGTCCCTTTACGTCCAGTATTTCCTCCCATGTCCAGAAATCCTGACCTCGCTGTCTCTCCTGCTCCTGCCCGTTACCACGCTGCTTGGTCCTTGGTTGGTGGGTGATTCTGTAACGGCTGTCTTCGGGTGAAAGAGAGGAGGACCAAACTGCAGCGTGATGATAATCCATATTTTAATAGGCTACTTAAACAACGAACAAAAACAACAAACTGACAGAAAGAACCGAAGACGCTACAGTCCCGAACTAGTGAACACAGACCAGATGAACACACGAACAGGAACAATCACCCACAAAACACACTACAAAAACAAGCTACCTAAATATGGTTCCCAATCAGAGACAATGACTAACACCTGCCTCTGATTGAGAACCTTATCAGGCCAAACAAGAAACCCCACATAGAAACAGACAACATAGATAATACCCACCCAGCTCACGTTCTGACCAACTAAATAAAGACTAAACAAAGGAAATAAGGTCAGAAACGTGACAATCCACAGGTACACCTCCAATAGACTAAAATGATGTCAATTAGCCTATCAGAAGATTCTAAAGCCATGACATCATTTTCTGGCATTTTCCAAGCTGTTTAAAAGGCACAGTCAACTTAGTGTATGTAAACTTTTGACCCACTGGAATTGTGATGTTGTGAAATAATCTGTCTGTAAACAATTGTTGGAAAAATTACTTGTGTCATGCACAAAGTAGACGTCTTAACCGACTTGCCAAAACTATAGTTTGTTAACAAGAAATGTGTGGAGTGGTTGAAAATGAAAATGAGTTTTAATGACTCCAACCTAAGTGCATGTAAACTTCCGACTTCAACTGTACATGTCAGCTACTACAGCGACAGAAATGACTGCAACACTTAACAAAGAGCTGCAGTTAGTTTCAGAGTGGGTGGCAAGGAATAAGTTAGTCCTACATATTTCTAAAACTAACAGCATTGTATTTAGGACAAAACACTCACTAAACCCTAAACCACAACTAAATCTTGTAATAAATTGTGGAAATTGAGCAAGTTGAGGTGACTAAACTGCTTGGAATAACCTTGGATTGTGAACTGTCATGGTCAAAACATGTTGACACAACAGTAGCTAAGATGGAGAGAAGTCTGTCCATAATAAAGTGCTGCTCTACCTTCTTAACAACACTATTAACAAGGCTTGTCCTATAGGCCCTAGTTTTGTTGCACCTGTTCAGTGGTGTAGTCAGGTGCCACAAAAATAGACTTTTTGGCTCAGAACAGGGCAGCATGGCTGGCCCTTGGAAATATTAATAATATGCATGTCAATCTCTACTGGCTCAAAGTGGAGGAGAGATTGACTTCATCACTACTTGTATTTATGAGAGGTGTTGACATGTTGAATGCACCAAGCTGTCTGTTTGAACTACTGGCGCACAGCTCGGACATGCATACCCCACAAGACATGCCACAAGAGGTCTCTTCACAGTCCCCAAGTCCAGAACAGACTAGGACTACATGGAACTCTATTCCACATCAAGTGACTGATTCAAGCAGTAAAATGTTATTTTAAAAATACGCCTTATGGAACAGCGGGGACTGTGAAGCAACATATACATAGGCACAGACACATGCATACACACACATGATAACATTGGCAGCAGCTAATGGGGATCCATAATTAATACAAATATGGTGGAACTATTTATTTTTTAAAGAAACATAGAACATCTAATAGTAAAATCATAGAGTAAAAGCAGGCGAGCTGCATCTACTCTTTCTAGACATTTTCTGGTGTTTTGTGTTGGAAAACTGAGTGAGCCGAGTATAACACTTCAACCCTGTTACCCATAGATACCTTTTAGATTTTTTGTGAAGCTTGCATTCAATTGAATCTCCCTGTTGCACACAACAAGCTTCCATTTCCCCTGTCACAAGGGGATTTCTGGATGATTTAAGATGAAATCATCAACCCTGTTATTTTGCACTTAATAGGCACTTACTATATTAATTTAATATTTAAGGGATGGGGAAACATGTTTTTTTATTTATTTGAACATGTACTCTTCATGACAGAATATAACAATTTGGTGAAATAAATCATATAATTTTTTTTTTTACCAAGTTACACTACCAAAAAGGGCCTAATTGTGTGTAACGACCCAGGTCATCTTAGCCTGATTGCTGTCTCTGTTTAGCTATTACATTCTACTCCTGTTATTTGCCAAACACAGGAGTGGCAAGGTGTGGAATGTTAGCTTAAAAGGCTGGTACCCAGACTGTAGCTCTCATGTAGCTCCACTTTTTGGTTTACTTCCTGTCTTTAAGTTTGGTGTGGGTTTTTCTTTTGTTGGCCTCTTATTGGGTCAATTTAGTGGGTACTCATGGTGGGTGTCTTTTAGGTCCCAGTTGTTGTTGCTAGTCAACATTCAGTGGACACCCCCATAATTGTCTTTCAGAACCTGTCCTAAAACCCCACCGGTTTCGATTTGTTTGTTGTCAGTGACTCTGTTAGTTCCGCCTTCTGTTTGAGGAACATTTTTGGCTTTCTTGCTGAGGAACGTAACATAACTAATTAACATTGTATGGAGATGCCAATGCCTAACACAAACACTGGCAGACATTATAATAACTTTTTCAGTGAGTTAACCTGACTAACTCCCTCTAATCTGAGTAGTAAAAGTCTTAGTAGTAAATATTTTTTCTAATCTGAGTAGTAAAAGTCTTAGTAGTAAATATTTTTTCTAATCTGAGTAGTAAAAGTCTTAGTAGTAAATATTTTTTCTAATCTGAGTAGTAAAAGTCTTAGTAGTAAATATTTTTTCTAATCTGAGTAGTAAAAGTCTTAGTAGTAAATATTTTTTCTAATCTGAGTAGTAAAAGTCTTAGTAGTAAATCTTTGTTCTAATCTGAGTAGTAAAGGTTTTTGAATGACCAGTTAAAATCCAACTTTTATTCAAAGACAAGTAAAACACAAGAACCAAAATGTCTGCTACCTTCCCTAGTCAGTAGGTGCTTATTACAATGTTTTCACAATGTGTAGGTTGATTTCATGTTTTTTTTCTGAAACTCTACTGCCATGGATTTTATCTCAATTCGAAACGTCCTGACAGTTTGGGTATGTGACAGATGATACTAAGATAAAGAGCAAAGCAGAGCTTATTGCACCAATATTCACAATTCATTTTATGGGCTTGAGAAGTAGTCATGATACAGATCTGCATGTCCCCTTCTATAACAAGGGATGTGAGTGGATAACATGTGGTCTTTGACCTTAATCTGGAGTCAAAAGTAAACTCCCCCTTCGAAATACAAACACTTTCTTTGTTTCTGCCCCGTTTATTTTTTTTATTTTTATTTTTTTAAATCTCTTAAAAATACTCTTTCCTTGAAATCATTAAAACAACATCTGGATTGAGTATTGCTTTGAGAAACAGAGAAATTACTTTAGAAATCGCCAGTCCAAACATTTTACTTTGGCCAAAATGTTCTCACAGTGAATAGGCTACAGCATTTAACAAGGCTACATATAATTTGTTCTGTCTGGCTGTGCATGTGTATGGGTTCAGAGTCACCATAATCATTAACGCCTGTCTGTCAGTACCCACTGGGCACAGAAGTCAATTCAATGTCTATTCTACGTTGGTTCAACGTAATTTTATTGAAATAACGTGGAAACAACGTTTCGCTACACTCGCAATAACAACATGCTAACCATGTGTATGTGACAAATAACATTGGATTTTGATTTGACTCAACCAGTTTGTGCCCAGTGCGTATTAGTTAAATATACATAGTCATTATACCCTGGTTGTCACAGGCTTTCACCCTGTGAGCAGAGGTTATACCCTGGTTATGTTACCCTGATCCATATTACATTCAAGTCAGGCTATGACAAACATTCCCCACGTCAAGTATCAAGTTGCAAAACAATAGTTTAACTCTAACCCAGAGACCTGACAGAGTCTCTCATCCAGCATTCCACTTCATCTTTCATTAGTACCATAAAGCACACCTCAATTAAGTTAATCTGACATAATCAACTCACACATGTATTTTTTTTAAATACTAAAATGGTGCTGTAATTACAGTAGTTCATATTCCAACATGAATCAAGCAATTATTAATCAATCAATCATTCATCCATTCATTTAACATTTTCCAGAGGAGGAAGTCTTTGGTTGTGACTTCTTAGCCTTGACCAAGAGTCTCTGTTTCTCCTGTAATTTCTCCTCCAGACACTGGATAAGGACTGGGTCAACTTTGGGGTCCACCTTATTGGCGAACCAGCTGCCGTAGTTCATGAGCCAGTTCAGCTCCGCAGCCCCATAGATACACACACTGCGGACATGTTTCCCTGTGCATGTTGGGTAAAGCGGTCCCTCCAGGTAACTCCACTTCACCAGCCTGGTCTTGCTCATTAGGTCTGTGACGTCGGCCTGGGCCCGGGGCACCTCGCCCGGCACGCCCGGCACCCGTGTCAGAGTGGCCCAGAAGTGTTCGTCTGGGGAGTAGGTGTCGTTCGACCACACCAGGAAATCCCTGGCCAATGTAGACGTGTTCACGTACACTACAAACTCCCGCGAGAGCACGAAGTAGGCACTGCCGATGAACATCTGGATGCCGTGTGGGGGAGGCTCCTTGGCCTTGTCGGTTTTCACCGGCATCTGGATGTACTCGAAGGCGGCGTCCTGCAGCTTGTGGTGGAAGGAGAAACGCTGCTTCTTGTATTTGCTTGGACGACTCGTCTCCATCATATTACCCCCCTGGAGCTTCTTCAGGTCGGCCACCAGCTCTATGTTGGAGCGCAAGGGAAAGTCCTGACCGCACAGGTTGATGACATACCTCCACTTGACCTCTGACCCCATGAGGTCAGACAGGCAGTTAAGGTCGGCTTTGAGGCGGCTAATGCTGGCGTACATCACTGTCTCCAGCTTAGAGGCGATAAAGACGTTGGGCAGACAGCGGGCCAGACCCTCCATGGCCTCTTTGAACAGTTCTGATGACTTCAGGTCGTAGTGGATACAGTAGATATTGTTGGGGGTGTAGACGGCCCGGAGGATCTTGTCCACCATGGAAGCAGATTTGTGGACCACCAGGGAGTAAGCCAGTGGGAAGGCCTGCTCCTCTTCGGACACCTGGACGGCCCCATAGCCCCGGGAGCGGAGGTAGCGCGGGCAGTTAGAGGTCAGGTTGATCAAGTTCTCATCCTGCACCCACACCCCCCCTTGTTTTCTGATGACCAGCGACTTCCCCACCTCGGCCGGATCCATGTTGTAGATGGCATTGCAGTCAATGTTGTAGCGGTGGGGAGGCTCGACGTCATCGTAGCCTGCAGTAGTCCCGTACTGTTCAATAGTAACACTGTTTTTAACTGTGACCTTTAGGCAGAGCAGCAGCAAGGCACAGATCACCAGCAGCGACGATAAAGAAGAAATAAAATGCTTCTTCCGCAGTCTGCTTGGAAAAAAACATCTCATTTTCATTCTGTGGTGAGACAAAAGAATAATAGTTAATAAATAACCAACTAGATAGCTAGTTATTTGATCTGTTAACACAAATAATCACCTTGCTCTGTAAAGTCAACATGATATCACAGGAAAACGTCATCATCTCACATTTTGCGAAAAGTTAGGAATCAACCCATTGACGCTTGCTTAGGTCAATTGGAGCGGCTAATGGGGTTCCTAATAAATACCCAAAATACCAAATACATTGCAGTCAATGGGAAAAGATGAGTGTCACAGAGTTGATGCTTATGTCAACACATGGCAGTTGATGGAAAAAGATAAGTGTCAAATCAATTTACATTTATGTTAATACATTGTAGTCAATGGGAAAAGATGAGTTTCACAGGGCTATGGCTAGGATTAGGGTTGAGCCAAGATGTGGACATGAAATGAGAGTTAGGGTCAGAGATAAGAAAAAGAAACAGAGCTGTGAACCCATAGAGCACACATTGATGGCTATACTGGAACTGTGAAGCTAATGGCAGTGGTACAGCTCTAGTTCAGTACGCTTTATTCCTTTTTTCTAATAATCACTTAGGCTATTACACACTATGTGTCCATATAGGTTCAATTAGAGTAGCTATGGTTTCTGTTTGGTCATGTTAGTGTCCAGTTGTAACCAGTGCGCTGAGAGTCGGGAAGCAAGTACAGGGAGTGAGTGTTTTAATAAATAAACAGAACAATAAACGCGAAACACAAAAAATGCACCGACATGAAACAGAGTCAATAACAACCGAGGAAATAATCAAGGGGAGTGACAGATAGAGGGAAGATAATCAAGGTGGTGATGGAGTCCAGGTGAGTGTCATGAGGTGCAGGTGCGCTTGACGATGGTGACAGGTGTGCGGGATAATCAGCAGCCTGATGAACTACAGGCCGGAGAGGGAGTATACGTGACAGTACCCACTCCCCGACTCGCAGCTCCAGCCGCAGGATGCTGACAAAGGGAATGAACCGGGGATCAGGAGCGGACCGGTCACCCCTGCTGAAGCGCGGTAACCTGCCACGCCGGCTTTTTGGATGCCGATTATGGCAGATTACATTGCAATCCATGAGGAAACTGTGTGGCAAGCTGACCACCTGTTACGCGAGTGCAGCGTCAAAAGGATGTTGTGGCTGCAAGGAGTCAAGGTAAGTTGCTAGCTAGCATTAAACTTATCTTATAAAAAAACTATCAATCTTCACATAATCACTAGTTAACTACACATGGTTGATGATATTACTAGGTTAACTAGCTTGTCCTGCATTGCATATAATCAATGCGGTGCCTTTTAATTGATCATATCACAGCCTACTTCAACTTCGTCAAATGGGTGATGATATAACAAAAGCACATTTGCAAAAAAAACACAACCTTTGCACAAATGTACCTAACCATAAACATCAATGCCTTTCTTAAACTCAATACACAGAAGTATATTTTTTTGAACCTGCATATTTAGTTAAAAGAAATGTATGTTATAAGGCATTATTAAGTAGGGAAATTGTGTCACTTCTCTTGCGTTCATTGCACGCAGAGTCAGGGTATATGCAACAGTTTGGGCCACCTGGCTCGTTGCGAATTTGACATAATTATGACATAACATTGAAGGTTGTGCAATGTAACAGCAATATTTAGACTTAGGGTTGCCGCCCGTTCGATAAAATACGGAACGGTTCCGTATTTCACTGAAAGAATAAACGTTTTGTTTTCGAAATGATAGTTTCCGGATTTCACCATATTAATGACCAAAGGCTCATATTTCTGTGTTAATTACATTATAATTAAGTCTATGATTTGATATTTGATAGAGCAGTCTGACTGAGCGGTGGTAGGCAGCAGGAGGACCGTAAGCATTTATTCAAATAGCACTTTGCTGTGTTTTCAAGCGGCTCTTAGGAATGGTTGCTTCACAGCACTGTTTATGAGTTACAGCCTTTCACCTCCTGAAATTAGGCTGGCAATACTAAAGTGCCTATTAGAACATCCAATAGTCAAAGGTATATGAAATACAAATGGTATAGAGAGAAATAGTCGACACATCATAATTCCTATAATAACTACAACCTAAAACTTCTTAACTGGGAATATTGAACCACCAGCTTTCATATGTTCTCATGTTCTCAGCAAGGAACTTAAACGTTAGCTTTTTTACTTGGCACATATTGCACTTTTACTTTCTTCTCCAACACTGTGTTTTTGCATTATTTAAACTAAATTGAACATGTTTCATTATTTATTTGAAACTAAATAGATGTTATTTATGTATTATATTAAGTTTTAAAAAGTGTTCATTGTTCATTCAGTATTGTTGTAATTGTCATTATTACAAATATATATAAAAATCGTCCGATTAATCGGTATCAGTTTTTTTTGGTCCTCCAATAATCGCTATCGGTGTTGAAAAATCATAATCGGTCAACCTCTACTACACATCCAAGCATATCGGACCAAATTATGAAAGACAAGAATTGTACTTTTGAATTCCGTAAAGTCCGTGTGGAAGTGGAAGAGGTGAAAACATTATTGCTGTCTATCAACAATGACAAGCCACCGGGGTCTGACAATCTGGATGGAAAATTACTGAGGATAATAGCAAACAATATTGCCACTCCTATTTGCCACATCTTCAATTTAAGCCTACTAGAGAGTGTGTGCCCTCATGCCTGGAGGGAAGCTAAAGTCATTCTGCTACCCAAGAATAGTAAAGCCCCCTTTACTGGCTCAAATAGCCGACCAATCAGCCTGTTACCAACCCTTAGTAAACTTCTGGAAAAAATTGTGATTCACCAGATACAATGCTATTTCACAGTAAACAAATTGAAAACAGAATTTCAGCATGCTTATAGGGAAGGACACTCAACAAGCACAGCACTTACACAAATGACTGATGATTGGCTGAGAGAAATTTATGATAAAATTATTGTGGGGGCTATCTTGTTAGACTTCAGTGTAGCTTTTGACATTATCGATCATAGTCTACTGCTGAAAAAACTTGTGTTATGGATTTACACCCCCTGCTATATTGTGGATAAAGAGTTACCTGTCTAACAGAACAAAGAGGCTGTTCTTTAATGGAAGCCTCTCAAATATAATCCAGTTAGAATCAGGAATTCCCCAGGGTAGCTGTTTAGGCCCCTTGCTTTTTTCACTTTTTACTAATGACATGCCACTGACTTTGAGTAAAGCCAGAGTGTCTATGTATGCGGATGACTCAACACTATACACCTCATCTACTACAGCAACAGAAATGTCTGCAACACAACAAAGAGCTGCAGTTAGTTTCAGAGTGGGTGGCAAGGAATAAGTTAGCCCTAAATATTTCTAAAACTAAAAGCATTGGTTTTGGAACAAAACACTCACTAATCCCTAAACCTCAACTAAATCTTGTAATAAATCATGTGGAAATTGAGCAAGTTAAGATGACTAAACTGCTTGGAGTAACCCTAGATTGTAAACTGTCATGATCAAAACATTTTGATGCAGTAGTAGCTAAGATTGGGAGAAGAGTGTTTATAATAAAGCGATGTTCTGCCTTCATAACAACACTATCAACAAGGCAGGACCTACAGGCCCTAGTTTTGTCGCACCTTGACTACTGTTCAGTCGTGTAGTCAGGTGCCACAAAAAAGAATTTAGGAAAATTGGAATTGGCTCAGAACAGGGCAGCACGGCTGGCCCTTGGATGTACATAGTGAGCAAATATTAATAATATGCATGTCAATCTCTCCTGGCTGAAAGTGGAGGAGAGATTGACTTCATCACTACTTTTATTTATGAGAGGTATTGACATGTTGAATGCACCGAGCTGTCTGTCTAAACTACTGGCACACAGCTCGGACACCCATGCATACCCCACAAGACATGCCACAAGAGGTCTCTTCACAGTCCCCAAGTCCAGAACAGACTATGGGAGGCACACAGTACTACATAGAGCCATGACTATATGGAACTCCATTCCACATCAAGTAACTGACGCAATTAGTAAAATTAGATTTAAAAAAACAGATTAAAAAACACCTTATGGAACAGCGGGGACTGTGAAGCAACAACACACCTCCCACGCTGATCCTCAACACTGGGGCCCCTCAGGGGTGCTTGCTTAGTCCCCTCCTGTACTCCCTGCTCACCCATGACTGCGTGGCCAAGCACGACTCTAACACCATCATTAAGTTAGCTAATGACACAACGGTGGTAGGCCTGATCACCGACAATGATGAGACAGCCTATAGGGAGGAGGTCTGAGACCTGGCAGTGTGGTGCCAGGACAACAACCTCTCCCTCAATGTGAGCAAGACAAATGAGCTGATCGTGGACTACAGAAAAGGCGGGCCGAACAGGCCCCCGTTAACATCGACGGGGCTGTAGTGGAGTCACTTTGACAGCATCCTGCGGCTGGAGCTGCGCGTCGGGGAGTGGGTACTGTCACGTATACTCCCTCTCCGACCTCTAGGTCATCAGGCTGCTGATTATCCCGCACACCTGTCACCATCGTCTTGCGCACCTGCGCCTCATGACACTCACCTGGACTCCATCACCTCCTTGATTATCTTCCCTATATCTGTCACTCCCCTTGGTTATTTCCTCGGGTGTTATTGACTGTTTTCATGTCGGTGCGTTGTTTGTGTTTTGTGTTGATTGTTTCTTTTATTTATTAAAACACTCACTCCCTGAACTTGCTTCCCGACTCTCAGCGCACGTGAAAAATACAATTTGAATTAGCTTTTTTTATATTTGGTATTTTTATACATATTCTGTATTTCCACTGAAGAAAGCAATAATTAATCAACACGCTACTTTAAATAAATGGACACTACCTGTTATAAAAACTAAATTGCTCTCCGTAAATAAATGGTGAGAAATGCTCAATCTGAAGTCATTCAGCTATGGGTTTCACAGCCCTATATTAACGTTAGTTACATCAGCTTAAAAGGGTTTCTTTACAACCTATGGGTTAGAAGATGTTGGGAATAGTGGTATAGGAGAGTCTGAAATGAATGAAATACCCTAACACCATGCCCAAAACGGACGAGCTCGTGCGTCCGCATGCGCCATCGAGCGCAAATGTATTTTGTCACCCCACACCAAACGCCATCACGAAACGCAGGTTGAAATATCAAAACAAACTCTGAACCAATTATATTAATTTGGGGACAGGTCGAAAAGCAATAAACATGTATGGCAATTTAGCTAGCTAGCTTGCAGTTGCTAGCTAATTTGTCCTGTGATATAAGCGTTGAGTTGTTATTTTACCTGAAATGCACAAGGTCCTCTACTCCGACAATTAATCCACACATAAAACGGTCAACCGAATCATTTCTAGTCATCTCTCCTCCTTCCAGGCTTTTTCTTCTTTGGACTTTATATGGCGATTGGCATCTAACTTTCATAATAAGGTGTATTACCACAACCGACCAACCTCAGATCATCTTTCAATCACCCACGTGGGTGTAACCAATGTGGAGATGGCATGTGGGTATATGCTTCTAAAAGCCAATGAGGAGATGGGAGAGGCAGGACTTGCATCTCGTTCGGCGTCACAAAAAGAAGCAACTTCTATTTTAGCGCTTGGCAACGCAGATGCTCGTTGGCGCGTGCGAGCAGTGTGGGTGCAATGATTGAATAACGTGTATGTGTACATTTATTTTGCAACGCTCGCGTCGTGGTCAGCAGCCATTTCCAGTGAGAAATGCACAGTTTGAAGCCATTTGGCTACGGGTTTCACAGCCCTATAACAATTACACAATATTATCACCTTATTAAAAAGTGTATATTTACAATCTCTGAGGTATAACATGTTGGGTAAAATGGTATAGGAGTGTCTGACATATAACATTTAACTTGAGTTCAGTCTTCGCCAATGAGATCCAAGAGGGGCCTAGCTTCATCCTTCATGATTAGGAAAAGCTGTGATTCTAGTTCAAGTGGGGGCTAAGTACATCTCGTGGGCCGTATCCGGCCCGCCGGGCACTTAAATCCAGCCAGCGAGACACACAAAAAAAAAAATCATAATGATTTTTTTTTTACCCCTTTTTCCTCCCCAATTTCGTGGTATCCAATTGGTAGTTACAATCTTGTCTCATCGCTGCAACTCCCCGTACGGACTCGGGAGAGGCGAAGGTCGAAAGCCGTGCATCCTCCGAAACACGACCCAGCTAAGCCGCACTGCTTCTTGACACAATGACCGCTTAACCCGGAAGCCAGCCACACCAATGTGTCGGAGGAAACACCGCACACCTGGCGACCGTGTCAGCGTGCATGCCCCGGCCCACCACAGGAGTCGCTAGAGCGCGATGGGACAAGGAAATCTTGGTTTGCCAAACCCTCGACTAACCAGGACAACGCTTGGCCAATTGTGTGTCGCCTCATGGGTCTCCCAGTCACGGCCAGCTGTGACACAGCCCTCCGTTAAATTTAAAAAAGTTTGCCTACCCCTGTTCTAGTCCATAGAAAATCCTACATCCATCTCATTAGATCAGAACAGGATGATCAACAGTGATTCATATTATTGGTTTGCATCCTAAAAAAAGGGTAGTTGTGTTTTTCTGCATTTTTTTCCGACTCATATTTTTTGTCTACTTATATCCTGCCTGTTTGGCCCTGTCCGGGGGTATCATCGGATGGGGCCACAGTGTCTCCTGACCCCTCCTGTCTCAACCTCCAGTATTTATGCTGCAGTAGTTTATGTGTCGGGGGGCTAGGGTCAGTCTGTTATATCTGGAGTATTTCTCCTGTCTTATCCGGTGTCCTGTGTGAATTTAAGTATGCTCTCTCTAATTCTCTCTTTCTTTCTCTCTCTCTCTCTTGGAGGACCTGAGCCCTAGGACCATGCCTCAGGACTACCTGGCATGATGACTCCTTGCTGTCCCCAGTCCACCTGGCCGTGCTGCTGCTCCAGTTTCAACTGTTCTGCCTGCTGCTATGGAACCCTGACCTGTTCACCGGACATGCTACCTGTCCCAGACCTGCTGTTTTCAACTCTCTGGAGACAGCAGGAGTGGTAGAGATACTCTCAATGATTGGCTATGAAAAGCCAACTAACATTTACTCCTGAGGTGCTGACTTGTTGCACCCTCGACAACTACTGTGATTATTATTATTTGACCATGCTGGTCATTTATGAACATTTGAACATCTTGGCCATGTTCTGTTATAATCTCCACCCGGCACAGCCAGAAGAGGACTGGCCACCCCTCATAGCCTGGTTCCTCTCTAGGTTTCTTCCTAGGTTTTGGCCTTTCTAGGGAGTTTTTTCTAGCCACCGTGCTTCTACACCTGCATTGCTTGCTGTTTGGGGTTTTAGGCTGGGATTCTGTACAGCACTTTGATATATCAGCTGATGTAATTAGGGCTATATAAAAACATTTGATTTGGGATCATTGTCAGGTTATTAGATGTATATGCTTCAGAAACAACAGAACACCATGGTTGTAATAACACTTTAAACAGGTCGTTTGTAAATGTGTAGAATGTGTTTGTTTTGGGTCCACACTGGTAAATTAACTTGTGTAAATTAGACAGTCACAGAGCATTTTCTTCTGAATAACTGGTCAGAGCATAGCACTTTCCATTCAGCTTCAGGCAACTTTGATGTAAGGCTTGATCACACCTGTAGTGACTACTTCTATCTGTCACTCCCATTGTTGCTTATCCATTGTTCACTAGATATATCAATGTAATTACACCCAACACAATGTTGAAAAACAGAATGTTTCCCACCACTAGATCACTAACTAGATGTGAGCTGGACGTGATCCCCCGCTGCCACCACTGTAGCGGAAGAAAATTAAAGCTACAACAAGGACTCTAACTAGGGCTCATACATTGCAAAGTGAGCTCTAACAGCCGTTGCCATGAAAGCCTAGTAGGCTCTGGGCAGAGGCAGTAGGCCTACAATGCTGGCATATGCCTTGTTACAATAGCCTAAGTATATAACATGATTGACTTGACTGTAATAATCATCATGAAATGGCCTTTGAAGTGCCATAAGTGTAAACCAACATAATTCATTATTTTACATTATCCTATGTAACTGCATTGATATGGATTAATTTATCATAGTCCAGACTAGATGCAAATACACTGCTCAAAAAAATAAAGGGAACACTTAAACAACACAATGTAACTCCAAGTCAATCACACTTCTGTGAAATCAAACTGTCCACTTAGGAAGCAACACTGATTGACAATACATTTCACATGCTGTTGTGCAAATGGAATAGACAAAAGGTGGAAATTATAGGCAATTAGTAAGACACCCCCAATAAAGGAATGGTTCTGCAGGTGGTGACCACAGACCACTTCTCAGTTCCTATGCTTCCTGGCTGATGTTTTGGTCACTTTTGAATGCTGGCGGTGCTTTCACTCTAGTGGTAGCATGAGACGGAGTCTACAACCCACACAAGTGGCTCAGGTAGTGCAGCTCATCCAGGATGGCACATCAATGCGAGCTGTGGCAAGAAGGTTTGCTGTGTCTGTCAGCGTAGTGTCCAGAGCATGGAGGCGCTACCAGGAGACAGGCCAGTACATCAGGAGACGTGGAGGAGGCCGTAGGAGGGCAACAACCCAGCAGCAGGACCGCTACCTCCGCCTTTGTGCAAGGAGGTGCACTGCCAGAGCCCTGCAAAATGACCTCCAGCAGGCCACAAATGTGCATGTGTCAGCATATGGTCTCACAAGGGGTCTGAGGATCTCATCTCGGTACCTAATGGCAGTCAGGCTACCTCTGGCGAGCACATGGAGGGCTGTGCGGCCCCACAAAGAAAAAGGGTTGTTGCCCTCCTACGGCCTCCTCTACGTCTCCTGATGTACTCGCCATCATTCAAAAGTGACCAAAACATCAGCCAGGAAGCATAGGAACTGAGAAGTGGTCTGTGGTCACCACCTGCAGAACCATTCCTTTATTGGGGGTGTCTTACTAATTGCCTATAATTTCCACCTTTTGTCTATTCCATTTGCACAACAGCATGTGAAATGTATTGTCAATCAGTGTTGCTTCCTAAGTGGACAGTTTGATTTCACAGAAGTGTGATTGACTTGGAGTTACATTGTGTTGTTTAAGTGTTCCCTTTATTTTTTTGAGCAGTGTATAATGCAGTTGCACCCTGGGAATTTAAACCAAACAGATTTTTTTTGCAGGTCTTCTGTTTCCCACATTTATTGATTAATTAATTAATTCCCCAATCAAATACCTTCATCGATACCACAAAAAAAGAGACAAATACAGCTTTATACTCCAATCTGGCAACCCTCATAAAATCCGACACAGCAACAGTATCCCAAAGTATTAAGCAAAAACAAGCATAGAAAACAGAATTGGCGTATAAAAAAACCCACAATGTAAGGCTACTATTATATTTTAAGTATTGTGGTGACAACCTGGTTTTTTAACAATATTGGGTTGTTCGTTTTTTTATTTAAATGTGTGTGGGACTCAAAAAAGGCAGTGTAGAACACCATTGCCCACAATGCATTGATCAAATAACTTTCAAAAGATGGTTCCAAAGTTTGGTCCCCAAATTGTTTTGCCCTATGTATGAAGTCACACAAACATGTGTGTGATTTCAAACTAATTAAGCCACATAAAAACGCACGAAATCTGTTGAAATACTTTGTGTACATATTTGCACGAATTGAGTGTGAGATTGTGTTGCCCTTGAGGCTAAATACAGTTTATTGAATTTAGTTGAATTACTAGCAATAAACACGATTCCAACCACAGTTTTTATGCCGTTAAAATCATACTGTATAAAAAAAATCAGCACAGCTGTAATGGAAACAGGACATTTCGGTACAATTTTATAAATGCCGACAATATGTTCGTTTGACATGATGAGATATTTTTGCGTCGGTAAAATTAATTATGCGAGAAATTGCGGGGGAAATGCCTTTATGCACAAATATGTATATAATAACCATCATATTGAAGTACACATGGAGTCACACGATGATATGGGGTGTGGTCCTCCAGTAGGACTCATGAAACCATACCGTTTATTAGGCTACAGATTAAATACATTATGGTTTACTTCACAAGGTGGTGAACGTACACAGTGATGAGCTTGGTGCTGCTTTCCAATAAATATCGAGGGTCTTATTCTGGTGACATGATGATCGATGCTTGACTGCCGTTTGACAAATAAAACTATTATCCAATGTCATCACGTTATCACAACCTACGTGCACTTTATCTGCGAGCTGTTGGCTAGAGCGCATGTGTCAAGACCGGAATAGGCAGTCACATTTGTTATTTAACGGAACAGTTTCTATGACAAAATATGTATGACTTTACTCGCATAAAAACGTGATTTGTGCTCATCATGTAATACTCTGGTAAAAGCTATAAACTAATTTCACAGTGAATTACAAGATTTCACTTTTTAACTACATTTCTCTTTGCACCAGCATCATTTACTTACATTACCTGTTGGAGTGAGAGAAAAAATCATTATTTCTCTTCAACCATCTTAGACCAAGGTCAATCGAAAAGTATGTGGCCTTTGCTCTTGCTGCTGCTTACAATCCCACTCAGATCTGTAAACTTATCATCAATTTCTCCAAAGTCTTATTCCAGAGTCAGACTGTTGTTCGGTAACCCCTGATACCACACCAATGTGTTGTTGTTGTCAAGGATGAAGTTAATTGCAGAGCTCTGTCTGTCTTCGGTTAACGTCCCATCACGTTGAAATTATGCGCTGTGCTATATATTTCTCTCCTTACACACTGACTCTGACAGAGCACGCGGAGTGAAGTTTCCTTTTCACGGAAGCAATAAAGACCGAGGGAAGTTTCCTTTTCACCGAAGCGAGGGAGAGAAAGAGAGAGGTGGGTAGGAAGGAAGTAGGGGAGGTGTGGTGTGGTGCGGTGTGGTTGGGCTGGGGAGGTGCATGACTATTACAATTACACTATCCAATGCGTAGTAAATTGCTCTGGTTCTTTCATGGTAAAATCAGTCATGCAAGGGAGAAATGACAGTTTATCTGGTGCCAGGGGAGTTTTCCTGATCTGGTAACCTAACCAGGCAAAACTCTGGACCTTTATTGTATGACGTGATTCATCTGTTGTGAAACTATTTAATATGGGCTATGATGAGAGTAACGTTTTTCTAATCAGATCACATGATTTCTTTAAAACTCCTGGAAAAACTCATGGCCTTGGGGAGAATGAAAACCTTGTCAAACTGCAGCAACCTTTTACTTGTTCATATTCATTCTATTTTAAAGAAGGCCTAGGGGGTTCCTATACAACGAGAAAGCAATATGATTGGACAATAAAACTCACAGGGCTGAGCTTGCTTTATGCAAATTTGCGTCGTGTAGTCCTGCCCTATGCTGCTGCAGGCCTAACAAAACATTTACTCAGTATGTGCTATTGTGTTTTATTGATTAATTGCAGTTAATCATTTTGATAGAAAATGTCTAGGTAGCTTAGTCCGGCCAAGTTTGAATATTAACCAAATGTGATATAATTGACCTTTTCTCACATACAAATGGGCTATAGGCTAAATATACAATATTTCCGCTTAATTTACACTGGCCAGAAGGAGAGGGCGCCTAGTAAACTAGATCAGTGTGTCAACTCCGGTCCTCCAGGACCACCAACAGGCGCACCTGATTCTACTTGTCAGGTAATCATCAACCCCTTGATAAGTTTAATCGGGCGTTTTTGTCTTTGGCTAAATTTAGGCTGCTACATTTATGTAAGAGTTTTTGCATGTCTGTCGGGAGTGATTTGTTATCATGCTTGCTAAATAAATACCGGAGGAAAGTGGCAAGCTCGACTTGCATGTTGTGCCCGGCCCGCGCAACAGGCAAAGAGCCTGCAGCAGCACTCCGATGTGAAGAACATACACATTGTGCGTGAGTTGACAAATCTATATAAATAAAATAAAATAGCACTTATTTTATGGTGATTGAAAAATGCTGTGGCAAATGCTGCCTCGCGAAACGTTTTCTGGCGGCAATGCTCTGACATGACACAGAATTGATGAGTGAGATGGACTGTTTTTAGTGTCTTACACCATTTAAGCTATAAACGCCATTCAAGCTGAAGTACTTTACACCACTTTATTCATTTTAAACAATGTAACTTTTGATGCAAATCAGCAATTTTGACAATGTTCCCAACAAAACTTAATGCTGTGTAGTACTTAATGCTGATTTGTTTATGGTTCTGCACACTATAGTGGCTGTCTGGTTAGAACACTATGTTGAGACCTGTCATGCCAAATAGTGTGTTATATCAGAGCACACAATGTTTCAATTTGTCACTTTTTGCTTAAAAGGTCAGTACCCTGTCTAGCCTGCCAGAAGTTTGAGACTGTGTCCCTGGAGTTGAAGCTCATCAAAGTTGTTTCACCATGGCACATGATTGGTAAGTGTCCCAATAAAATTTTTGCCCTGATAAAAAAAAAATTGTAATGGTTTCTTTATTTAACCACATGTCACGACTTCCGCCGAAATCGGTTCCTCTCCTTGTTCGGGCGGCGTTCGGCAGTCGACATCACCGGTCTTCTAGTCATCGCCGATCCACCTTTCATTTTCCATTTGTTTTGTTTTCCTGCACACCTGGTTTACATCTCATCATTACTATGTGTATTTAGCCCTCTGTTCCCTCCATGTCTGTTTGGGGTATTGTTTATTTTGTCAAGGTTGGCACGCTTCCGGCTGGTTTGCGCCGGGTTTTGTTTTATGCCCGTGCTTTGTGGCAGCCGGTACTTTGTACTTGGGTTTTGTACTTTGTGCTGCCTCACTTGTTCCTTGGGCATTTGTTTGGTGACGCGGTTGCGTTCTGTATTATGATTGCCTAAGTAAAGTGCTTTGTCCGCTCATCTCTGCTCTCCTGCGCCTGACTTCCATGCACCAGCTACACCCCCCACTGACACCACAGCAGAGTTCAATATTATTGTTTGTGTCAGTCAGTATCCTTACAAATATGAAAATCTGCGTACTGTATGACACAGATACGGGTAAAAATAAAGTAATCGTCTCTCTAACACTTTAAATGTTAGGGGTGGACCTCATCGGACCCTTCATGAAATCCAGGAATGGAAACAGCTGGTGTCTGATGGCGACCGATCACTTTACCAAGTGGTTGGAGGCAATACCCATTAAGGTCAGTAAAGGAAGCGTAAGTGCTTAACTCTAAATTCCCTTTTGTTACCCATTTTAAAAGAGTGCTTGGAACCAAAAATAGATTTTCGTTTTGTATGATACCCATCAAGGACGAGACTAGCGAGGCCACCTCCAAGGCTATGGTGAACATCTTCAACACCTGCCCCCCAGGAGGTATCCTGTCCACCAGAACCAGTGAGTTTGGATCAGACTGATTCTCTGTGCTCTTAGTCGGCGGAGGACCAGCTTGAGGTAGGCTATACCTTCCAAAAGTGTTAAAGTGCATATCTCCCATTTATAACACTGCACTAATCCATCACATGTTCTCACAGTAAAGTGTAACCTGTGTGTTAGATTGTTTACGTCTGTCTCCTACCCTATTCCCTTTAACTCTGCCTCTGTTCTACATGAGCTAGGGGTTCTGCCCAACACCAGACGTGGATCCACCTGCCTAGTGAAATAAAGGTTAAATAAAACATATTTTTAAAAACTGTCCACCATTACCAACCACCCTACAACTTTGCATTACATCAGCTACTGTTGTTGTCATTATCTGCTAAGGAAGTTTTTTTTGCTCTGTCATACCTGGCACATAATGTGAGATACAGACTTCACTAAAAACACTAGCACTGCAAACACTCAGAACAAAGAGAGCAGCAGTGTCTGGACTTTTTCTCCCTCTTCTGAGACTGACTGCCTGTTGGGAACAAGTGACCGGCAGAACGTCCTACCCATACAGCAACCACCTCTATATTCCAAACAGCAATCAGACTAAAATACTGAATTATGGTATGTGAGTGTACAAAGTCTGTAAATTAATGACACAACTGTACCAAAAACTCTCAGTGTATGTATAAAATCTTAAATATTGCAGGTTGGTTTTCACAGCTGTTTCACAAGGTGTTCATTGTTGTAAGTTGTAAAGTATCCTTTGATGGTAGTTATTTGTTACAACAATGAATAATGTGGATCCTAGGACCTACAATAGATACATATATATTCAACTTCAAGGGTCTACTAATGAGTTATGCGTGATAGAAAACAATGATCATAATAGAGGACTACATGACAGCCAGACAAGCCAGTGTATCAATGGATTGGAAATTAGCTGACTTCGAGCTCTGTAAGGTAAGTAACTTTAATGTGTCAAGCAGATTACACGTTTTCTTTGCCATTTCCAAAACGTAGTAATGTTTAAGACATGGATTTTATGTTGTAATGTTAACAAGGTACCCAAAAGTAGTTTGAATTAATGTTTACATTTTATTAACTGAACAAAACTTAAAGAGCGAAATTGTCATGGAAATCAGCCTTGTTTGCATGGCGACGATGAAAATAAAGTCATTTAGGCTGTAATAATCTCAAATTCGAATCATTAGGTCATCACACCGTTGATATGGCAACAGATGCTACTAGTTTATCGAATCCCATTGTGACGTAGAGGGGGATAATATTTGGCATGACAGGCCCATTACTGTCTTAAAGGGAAACATCACCATTTTTCAACTTCATATTCATCATCTCCAGCACAAGGTGAAAAAAAATCAATATATGTAAAATCGTGCGATTCTATGATTTGTAGTAAAAAAAAAGATTGGTGCGCATCGTGTGATTTTGACCAATTGTGAGTAGGCATTTCCTACTAGTTGCCTACTAATTGGTTGATGTCATTGGAAACATCTTTCTGTCTCTTTTACTACAAAACATAGAAACGTGCCATTTTCACATATGTTGTTGATGTTGGGCTGGTGCTGGAAATGATGAATATGAAGTTGCATTTTTTTTTAAATGTCCCTTTAATTGTTACAATCACACACATGGACATAATTGCTTCCATTGAATGGTTTTATATAGGTGTGTTTTTGTCAATGGATGTACAACACTTCAGTTAGGAACAGCATGTGAAAATCCGTCAACTATTTGCTTCTCTTGCCAAGGCAAATGCACTGAAGGTGGGGGGAGGCGGATCCAAGCGCCCTGATTGGTTGGATGAACAGAGGTGTGAAGGGTGATTGACAGGGCTGCAGGCCAATTAGGTTGAGAAGGGCAGCCTTTTTTACACTTACAGCATATTGTCTGTCTGGCATCATTAAAGTGAAGACTTATTTTATCAAATCAATTCTCTGTAATTATTATTACGTGATTAAACTAATCATATAAATGTAATTAACTAGGAAGTCAGGGCACCAAGGAAAATCTTCAGATTACAAAGTTATAATTTTCCTAATATAACTCTTCAGATATTTTAATATCTGATCAATTAGTCTTCTAATTAATCAGATATTTTAATATCTGATCAATTAGTCTTCTAATTAATGAATTATTCTTCACCTCACGTTAGTCTCATTCCAAACGTCGTAAAATGTTGATTATCTGCACGAACGAAGCCTTTACTAAGAATCATCCATACATCAATTGTCTTTATCATTTATTTACTAACTAACTAATCACAGAAATGCATAAACAAACAGATATGGTTACAAGGAAATGATAGGGAAAATCGTTCTATCTTTCTGAGGTTCCCTAGTGGGCTAAGCCGATATGACGGCTTGGTGGACAAAGGAAAGTGGGTGTGGACTGACAAGGGCGGGAAAGACAAAAAGAGTCACTACACAGTTGATAATTATATTAATTGAAATACTAATCCTTTGCACATGAACGCTCACTCATTTGGGAATAATTGCAATCAATATATATATATACGCCCAGTGTGTCGTCGTGATCTATGATGGAATCGTCAGTCCTTCTGTTGGAAAGTTCATCCGAGCGTCTCTGCTTCCCTGAAGTCTTTTGTGGTGAGAATGCATACTTCAGAGTACCATTCAGAAATATGCTTATAGAATTGATGTTTCGGCGGTTGTCGGTCTTCTCATCCCAGGTTGACAATTTCTAGCTGCAGACAGATTTGCTCTTATTCTGTCGGGATCGATAGTCTCAGAGTTGAACCATTTCCCGCCGTGTAGCCAATGCTCCACGTGGTTTGGTTAGGAATTCAACAACCATTACAACCTTAGCTTATACTGAGGTTTTTGTGGTCTGAACTCATCCTGTGCCCCCTCGGTGTCCATCAAGGTATGCGTGGTCTGAACTCAACCTGTGCCCCCTCGGTGTCCATCAAGGTATGCGTGGTCTGAAGAGGATTTCTTCAGGAGGGGGTTTTATTCGTAACAGTAGAAAAGGGCTGTCCCAGATCATGTCTGTGCTCATGGGGGCGGGCCAATGACTTAGTTCAACTTTAAAGGGAATACAATTCTCTCACATTAACGGTTTAACATCACATTACACCATTTCAAAAATAGTTTCATCTTTACTCATTCATTTTATACAACAATTAGACGCAAACCTCATAACGGAGGCACCTGTATAAACAGAGGTCAGGTAATGTGGCTGTATTGTCTTTCATGGGGTCACAAACACAAAGACCGTTTACACATTCTCCAAAACATGGATATTGTTCAGTTCTCAAGTTCTGTGATGTAGAAGAAGTTCCTTTGTTCTACTGTGAAACTCTCTCTCTCTATACTGCATGGCCAGGAGGAGAGAGTCTCCTCCAGGAATGTATGACCTGAGATAACAGAACCTGGGTGTAGGAGAGAGAGAGGGGGAAGCCACTAGCTATATCCAAAGAGGGCCACGTCATGACAATATGATGTCATGGTCTACTTCTCTGCCATGTAAATCTGATTTCAGATCAGGAATAGCTTGTATCCATCAAAAGGTAGAGCTGTTTTAGTAACTACATAAGATGGCGCCATACTGGATGTCTGCCGTTTTGCAAGCTCCAACCCAACTTTGTTATTTTGTAATTCTTTTGGCGTTTTTTAACTTTATTTTCACTAAATGTTTCCGCTATCATTTCTTAACAAGAACTTTTGAACATCAAATCGGTAGTTACTTATCTCAATTCCGGATTCAACTTCGACTCATCTGCCCTGGGATCTTTTTGTAATTCCAGGACAGTGGCGTCAGGGAAATCGAGAGGGAAAGGGGTTTCCCTCTTCATCAACAACAACTGGTGTGCTGACTCAAGCGGTGGAAGTGTCGACCCATTATTCACCAGTCTTGGAATACTTGATGGTCAAATGTCAACCCTTTTACCTCCCAAGGGAGTTTTCAGCTGGTATTGTGACTGTTGTATACATTCCACCTCAGTACAAGAAAAATAACAAGCTAGCACTTAACAATCTGTACAAACCAGCAGGAAAACGTACATCCAGAGGCTGCTTTTCTAGTTGCTGGCTATTTTAATTCCACATTAAGACACTTGATGCTCAACTTCCATCAGCACATCTCCTTCGCGACTAGGTGCGATAAAGTCCGAGACAACTGTTATTCTATCCACAAGCAAGCATACAAGGCCGTCCGCCATTCGGCAAATCAGATCATGACTCCGTACTCCTGCTTCCTGTTTAAAAGCAAAAGCTCAAACAGGAAGTATCCGTGACTCGCTCCATTGAGAAATGGTCACCAGAATAAGAGATTATGCTACAGAACTGCTTTTCTAGCACTGATTGGAATATGTTTTGAGACTGCCGATAACACTGTCACCGGCTTCATTGGGTATTGCACCGCAACGTTGTCCCCACAGTGAAGGTTTGCTGCTTTCCCAATCAAAAACCCTGGATTAACACAGAGGTTGGCCCTAAACTAAAGGACAGTGCTCCCGCACACAGTGCTCCCGCACACAGTGCTCCCGCACACAGTGCTCCCGCACACAGTGCTCCCGCACACAGGGCTATCTCAAACAACCCTGAGGCTACGGCTGAGGACAGGAACAAGTACAAGTCCCACTATTACCTCTGCAGAGTCATCAAACGAGAAAAAGGACAATTTAGGAATGATGTGGAATGATATTACACAGGCTCTGACATCCGCAGCATGTGGTAGGGGCTACAATCCATTACGGATTACAAAGGAAGACCCAACCGTGATCTGCCCAATGATGCCTCTCTACCAGATGAATTCAATGCATTTTATGCACGCTTCGACAATAATAACATTGTGCCGGGTGTGAGGGCCATCACCAACCCAGAGGACTGGGTGATCTCGCTCTCCAAGGCCGACGTGAGAAAGGTCTTTAATCAGGTCAACACCCGCTAGGCCGTGGGCCCGACGGTATTCCAGGGCGTGTTCTCAGAGCGCAGAACAGAGCGCAGGCATATTCACAGTAATTTCAACCTCTCCTTTCCTAGGCATCCTCATGTTTTTTTTAAAAATTGTATTTATTTTTATTTAACTAGGCGAGTCATTTAAGAACAAATTCTTATTTAAAATGACGGCCTACCCCGGATGACGCTGGGCCAATTGTGTGCCGCCCTATGGGACTCCCAATCACGGCTAGATGTGATACAGCCTGGATTCGAACCAGGGACTGTAGCGATGCTTCTTGCACTGAGATGCAGTGCCTTAGACCGCTGTGCCACTCGGGAGCCCGGTCATTTTAAAATGACCATCATTCCTGTTCCCAAGAACTCTAAGGCTTCATGCCACAATGACTACTGCCCTGTAGCACTCACATCTGTAATCATGAAGTGTTTTGAGAGGCTGGTTATGGCACACATCAACTCCATCATCCCAGACACCCTAGACCCACTCCAATTTGCATACCACCCCAGCAGAGCCATAGACAGCACAATCTCAATTGCTCTCCACACTGCCCTCAACCACCTAGATAAGAGGAATAGCTATGTGAGAATGCTGTTCATTGACTACAGCTCAGCGTTCAACACCATTGTCCCCTCCAAGCTCATCACCAAACTTAGGACCCTGAGACAGAACACCTCCCTCTGCAACTGGATCCTGGACTTTGATGGGCCGTCCCCAGGTGGTGAGGGTAGGCAACATCACCTCCACTACACTGACCCTTATCACGAGGCCCCACACAGGTGTGTGCATAGTCTTCTCTTGTACTCCTTGTTCACCCACAACTGCGTGGGCATGCATGACACCAACACCATTATTAAGTTTGCTTACGACACAACGGTGGTAGGCCTGATCACCGGCGACGATGAGATTGCCGGGTCACTGACCTCCTCCCTGTAGGCTGTCTGGTGCCAGAACAACAACCTCTCCCAACAACCTCTTACTCAACGTCAGTAAGACCAAGGAGCTGATCGTAGACTACAGGAAACGGGGGTCGATGCACGGTAGCGGTGCATCTGGCACCAACAGGCTCCTGAACAGCTTCTATCCCCAAGCCATAAGACTGCTGAATAGCTAACTATTTAGCTAACAAAATGGCTACACAGACTGAGTTGACCCTTTATTTTTTATAGTCTCTATGCACACTCACAGCCCTACAAACTCATTAACACTGACACTCCAACACACACACACAAACACTCATTTCATCCCACACACATAATATGAACATACATATATACTAACTCTACACACAGCCACTCACAAACAATCATAATATATGTTGCTGCTACTCTGTTTATCATATATCCTGATGCCTAGTCACCTTACCCTATACATATATACCTCTATCACTCCAGTATCCCTGCACATTGTAAATATGTAACTGGAGCTGACTGACATTGTATATACAGTTGAAGTCGGAAGTTTACATACACCTTAGCCAAATACATTTAAACTCAGTTTTCACAATTCTTGACATTTAATCCTAGTAAACATTCCCTGTCTTAGGTCAGTTAGGATCACCACTTTATTTTAAGAATGTGAAATGTCAGAATAATACTAGAGAGAATTATTTATTTCAGCTTTTATTTCTTTCATCACATTCCCAGTGGGTCAAAAGTTTACATACACTCAATTAGTATTTGGTAGCATTGCCTTGAAATTGTTTAACTTGGGTCAAATGTTTCGGTTAGCCTTCCACAAGCTGCCCACAATAAGTTCGGTGAATTTTGGCCCATTCCTCCTGACAGAGCTGGTGTAACTGAGTTAGGTTCGTAGGCCTCCTTGCTCACACATGCTTTTTCAGTTCTGCCCACAAATTTTCTATAGAATTCAGGTCAGGGCTTTGTGATGGCCACTCCAATACCTTGTCCTTAAGCCATTTTGCCACAACTTTGGAAGTATGCTTGCGGTCATTGTCCATTTGGAAGACCCATTTGCGATCAAGCTTTAACTTCCTGACTGATGTCTTGATGTTGCTTCAATATATCTACATAATTTTCCCTCCCTCATCATGCCATCTATTTTGTGAAGTGCACCAGTCCCACCTGCAGCAAAGCATCCCCACAACATGACGCTGCCACCCCCGTGCTTCACCGTTGGGATGGTGTTCTTCGGCTTGCAAGCCTCCCCCTTTTTTCTCCAAACATAACGATGGTCATTATGGCCAAACAGTTCTATTTTTGTTTCGTCAGACCAGAGGACATTTCTCCAAAAAGTACAATCTTTGTCCCTATGTGTAGTTGCAAACCATAGTCTGGCATTTTTATGGCGGTTTTGGAGCAGTGGCTTCTTCCTTGCTCAGGTTATGTTGATATAGGACTCGTTTCACTGTGGATATAGATACTTTTGTACCTGTTTCCTCCAGCATCTTCACAAGGTCCTTTGCTGTTGTTCTGTGATTGATTTGCACTTTTCGCACCAAAGTACGTTCATCTCTAGGAGACAGAATGCGTCTCATTCCTGAGCGGTATGATGGCTGCGTGGTCCCATGGTGTTTATACTTGCGTGCTATTGTTTGTACAGATGAACGTGGTACCTTCAGGCGTTTGGAAATTGCTCCCAAGGATGAACCAGACTTGTGGAGGTCTAAAAAAAATCTGAGGTCTTGGCTGATTTATTTTTGATTTTCCCATGATGTCAAGCAGAGAGGCACTGAGTTGAAGGTAGGCCTTGAAATACATCCACAGGTACACCTCCAATTGACTCAAATGATGTCAATTAGCCTATCAGAAGCTTCTAAAACCATGACATAATTTTCTGGAATTTTCCAAGCTGTTTAAAGGCACAGTCAATTTAGTGTATGTAAACTTCTGACCCACTGGAATTTTGATACAATTGTAAGTGAAATAATCTGTCTGTAAACAATTGTTGGAAAAATTACTTATTTAAAAATGATCTCCTAACCGACTTGCCAAAACTATAGTTTGTTAACGTGTGGAATGCGCGTGACCAGAAAATGGCTGACTGCCAGACACCTGTTCATTCTGTTCTTATTCAGTCCCACAACACAGTAGAAGCCTCATTCAAATTTCTATAGACGGTTGACATCTAGTGGAAGCCCTAGGAAGTGCAACTTCATTCATATCTCAAGGGGATTTCAATGGGAACTGTGTTGAAAACCTTCCAACCTCAGATTTCTCACTTCCTGTTTGGATTTCTCCTCAGGTTTTTGCCTTCCATATGAGTTCTGTTATATTCACAGACATCATTCAAACAGTTTTAGAAACTCCAGAGTGTTTTCTATCCAATACTAATAATAATATGCATATATTAGTAACTGGGACTGAGGAGCAGGCCGTTTTTGGGTGTCGTGATGAAGTGACGTCTTCCAATTTCCAATCCTGCAGCAAATTTTCGGAACTCAACTCAGGAGAATTGGGGTCCATTGTCTGAAATTACCCTATCTGGCTGGCCATAGCGGGCAAACTGAGCCTTGCAGTGTTTGATCGTTTGAGCCTTGCAGCGTTTGATCGTTGTCTCTGCTGAGAGGTCGGGGAGGAGGTCAATCTCCCAAAGTCTGAGTAATGATCGACTACTAGCAGAAAGTCTTTATCACTGTGCTGGAAGTGATCTAGACTTACTATCTGCCAGGGGCGCATCGGTAGCTCGTGGGACATAGTTCTGCTCTGTTGGGGTGAGTACCCTAGAGGCGAATGCCACAGGCTGGCCCTCTGCATGAGGCAACAGCCAAGTCCATACTGGCTTGAGTCACTCTGAATCGTGACAGGTTTTGACACATTGTAGTATCGCAGTACAGGTGTCTGGGTGACCAGTTTTATTTCCCTCACAGCTGCGTCATGTTTTGGGAGCCAATGCCAGATGGTGTCCTTGTCCATGAGCCTCCTTAGTGGCTCACACATTTCAGAGAGCCGCGGTAGGAATTTGGACAGGTAGGTGACGAATCCGACGAAGCGCTGCACTCCCTTCACGTCAGATGGGTGGGGCATTTCCAAGACAGCCTTCACTTTTTCAGGATCCGCCTTCAATCCGGTGGAGGACAAGATGTGCCCATGAAAGTGGACCTCTGGCACTTTAAACTGAAGCTTTTTTATGCTTCGTCTGCATCTGACCATCAGGGCCAGCAGCTTGGCGTCATGGTCACATTCTGCCTCCTCATCACTGTCCCCACAGCCCACTACGAGGATGTCATCTGCTATGGGTTCCACGCCACTGAGTCCCATCAACAGCTCGTGCTGTTTCCGCTGATAAACCTCTGGAGCCACGGAGACACCAAACGGAAGCTTCAACCACCTCTTCCTGCCCCAGGGTGTCCAAAAGGTGGTCATGTAGCTGCTGGGCTCGTCGAGCTTGCACTGCAGGAAGGCATCTCTGGCATCCACGAGCGTGAAGACTCTGGCCTTTGGGAGCTTGTAAAGAACATCCTCCAACGTGGGCATAATGTAATGTGAACGTCGCAGAGCCCGGTTGAGGTATTTAGGATCAATGCATATCCATAGCTTGTCTGGTTTCTTGACGATAACCATATTACTTATCCAGTCTGTAGGCTCAGTGACGGATATCATGTGGCCATCTGCTTCGTATTTGTCAAGCTGAGCCTTCGTAGCTGCTTTCATGGCCACTGGACAGGCTGGATTGCTGCGTCCAACTCAGTGGACTTCCCTGGGAACTGACTCGACCGGTGCGTTGAAGACATCATCGTACTTGCTTAGGAGTGTCTCCTTGCTTAGGGGCCCAGCCTGGACTTTGTCTATAATGTTAAGATCAGCTGGGATGGTGAAGTTAATAAGCCCGAGGCGCTCGCATGTAGAACCTGACAGTAATGGCTGTTGACTAGCCTCAACTATTTCAAACTCAAGGGTGTGTTTCTGGTCACGTAAAACACTCTGTCACAAACAGGCCTAAAGAGGTCATGAACTGGCCTGAATACAGTTTCAGCTTGGTGCTACTCTGTGAGTTTGTCTCTGGGCGCGAGCCTCCTTTTGTCTTTAAGGCTCATAACGTTGCATGTGGCCCCTGTATCTACCTGGTATTGCTGTGGTTTATTATTAAGTAGCAGAGTGACAAACCACTTTTGTCCTTTTGCCCTCACTGCCCCTATGCACTCGCTAGCATATGCATCCTCTGTGCTGTTGTTCCCTTCATCTGTGTTTGTTTCCATGGAGTGCACTTTACCCTCCTTTCTCTTGCTTTTCATGCAGACCCTTGCGAAGTGATTAGCTGTACCACAGGATTTGCATATTTTTCCATAGGCTGGGCAGTGTTCTTTTCCTCGTCCATGAGAAATGCCACAATATCGGCATGTATTGGGGTTGTCTACTGCAGAGTTGGCTGTAGTATTAGCATTAGCTGTGGCAAAGGGGAATTTCTTTACTGGCTGCATGAATGTAGCATTGACATTGTCCATATGTTGCCTTTCTAGCTCCATGGACCTTATCCGTATATCAGTAAGCTCTGCTGCACGGCATCAAATCAAATTTTATTTGTCACATACACATGGTTAGCAGATGTTAATGCGAGTGTAGCGAAATGCTTGTGCTTCTAGTTCCGACAATGCAGTAATAACCAACAAGTAATCTAACCTAACAATTCCACAACTACTACCTTATACACACAAGTGTAAAGGGATAAAGAATATGTACATAAAGATATATGAATGAGTGATGGTACAGAACGGCATAGGCAAGATGCAGTAGATGGTATAGAGTACAGTATATACATATGAGATGAGTAATGTAGGGTATATAAACATAAAGTGGCATAGTTTAAAGGGGCTAGTGATACATGTATTACATAAAGATGGCAAGATGCAGTAGATGATATAGAGTACAGTATATACATATACATATGAGATGAGTAATGTAGGGTATGTAAACATTATATTAAGTGGCATTGTTTAAAGTGGCTAGTGATACATTTTTACATAAATGTCCATCAATTCCCATTATTAAAGTGGCTGGAGTTGAGTCAGTATGTTGGCAGCGGCCACTAAATGTTAGTGGTGGCTGTTTAACAGTCTGATGGCCTTGAGATAGAAGCTGCTTTTCAGTCTCTCGGTCCCTGCTTTGATGCACCTGTACTGACCTCGCCTTCTGGATGATAGCGGGGTGAACAGGCAGTGGCTCGGGGGGTTGTTGTCCTTGATGATCTTTATGGCCTTCCTGTGACATCGGGTGGTGTAGGTGTCCTGGAGGGCAGGTAGTTTGCCCCCGGTGATGCGTTGTGCAGACCTCACTACCCTCTGGAGAGCCTTACGGTTGTGGGCGGAGCAGTTGCCGTACCAGGCGGGGATACAGCCCGACAGGATGCTCTCGATTGTGCATCTGTAGAAGTTTGTGAGTGCTTTTGGTGACAAGCCGAATTTCTTCAGCCTCCTGAGGTTGAAGAGGCGCTGCTGCGCCTTCTTCACAACGCTGTCTGTGTGGGTGGACCAATTCAGTTTGTCCGTGATGTGTACACCGAGGAACTTAACTTTCCACCTTCTCCACTACTGTCCCGTCGATGTGGATAGGGAGGTGCTCCCTCTGCTGTTTCCTGAAGTCCACAATCATCTCCTTTGTTTTGTTGACGTTGCGTGTGAGGTTATTTTCCTGACACCACACTCCGAGGGCCCTCACCTCCTCCCTGTAGGCCGTCTCGTCGTTGTTGGTAATCAAGCCTACCACTGTAGTGTCGTCCGCAAACTTGATGATTGAGTTGGAGGCGTGCATGGCCACGCAGTCGTTGGTGAACAGGGAGTACAGGAGAGGGCTCAGAACGCACCCTTGTGGGGCCCCGGTGTTGAGGATCAGCGGGGTGGAGATTTTGTTACCTACCCTCACCACCTGGGGGCGGCCCGTCAGGAAGTCCAGGACCCAGTTGCACAGGGCGGGGTCGAGACCCAGGGTCTCGAGCTTGATGACGAGTTTGGAGGGTACTATGGTGTTAAATGCTGAGCTGTAGTCGATGAACAGCATTCTCACATAGGTATTCCTCTTGTCCAGATGGGTTAGGGCAGTGTGCAGTGTGGTGCGATTGCGTCGTCTGTGGACCTATTGGGTCGGTAAGCAGATTGGAGTGGGTCTAGGGTGTCAGGTAGGGTGGAGGTGATATGGTCCTTGACTAGTCTCTCAAAGCACTTCATGATGACGGAAGTGAGTGCTACGGGGCGGTAGTCGTTTAGCTCAGTTACCTTAGCTTTCTTGGGAACAGGAACAATGGTGGCCCTCTTGAAGCATGAGGGAACAGCAGACTGGGATAAGGATTGATTGAATATGTCCTTAAACACACCAGCCAGCTGGTCTGCGCATGCTCTGAGGATGCGGCTGGGAATGCCGTCTGGGCCTGCAGCCTTGCGAGGGTTAACACGTTTAAATGTTTTACTCACCTCGGCTGCAGTGAAGGAGAGCCCGCAGGTTTTGGTAGCGGGCCGTGTCAGTGGCACTGTATTGTCCTCAAAGCGAGCAAAAAAGTTATTTAGCCTGTCTGGGAGCAAGACATCCTGGTCCGCGACGGGGCTGGTTTTCTTTTTGTAATCCGTGATTGACTGTAGACCCTGCCACATACCTCTTGTCTCTGAGCTGTTGAATTGCGACTCTACTTTGTCTCTATACTGGGACTTAGCTTGTTTGATTGCCTTGCGGAGAGAATAGCTACACTGTTTGTATTCGGTCATGTTTCCGGTCACCTTGCCCTGGTTAAAAGCAGTGGTTCGCGCTTTCAGTTTCACGCGAATGCTGCCATCAATCCACGGTTTCTGGTTTGGGAATGTTTTAATCGTTGCTGTGGGTACGACATCGTCAATGCACTTTCTAATGAACTCGCTCACCGAATCAGCGTATTCGTCAATATTGTTGTTGGAAGCAATGCGGAACATATCCCAATCCATGTGACCGAAGCAGTCTTGAAGCGTGGAATCAGATTGGTCGGACCAGCGTTGAACAGACCTGAGCGAGGGAGCTTGTTGTTTTAGTTTGTTTGTAGGCTGGAAGCAACAAAATGGAGTCGTGGTCAGCTTTTCCGAAAGGAGGGCGGGGGAGGGCCTTATATGCGTCGCGGAAGTTAGTATAACAATGATCCAAGGTTTTACCAGCCCTGGTAGCACAATCGATATGCTGATAGAATTTAGGGAGTTTTGTTTTCAGATTAGCCTTGTTAAAATCCCCAGCTACGATGAATGCAGCCTCAGGGTGTGTGGTTTCCAGTTTACAAAGAGTCAGATAAAGTTCGTTCAGGGCCATCGATGTGTCTGCTTGGGGGGGAATATATACGGCTGTGATTATAATCGAAGAGAATTCCCTTGGTAGATAATGCGGTCGACATTTGATTGTGAGGAATTCTAGATCAGGTGAACAGAATGACTTGTGTTCCTGTATGTTGTTATGATCACACCACGTCTCGTTAATCATAAGGCATACACCCCCGCCCCTCTTCTTACCAGAAAGATGTTTGTTTCTGTCGGCGCGATGCGTGAAGAAACCAGCTGGCTGCACCGACTCCGTTAGCGTCTCTTGAGTGAGCCATGTTTCCGTGAAGCAGAGAACGTTACAATCTCTGATGTCTCTCTGGAATGTTACCCTTGCTCGGTCGCCGGCTGGGATCAGATCCATTGTATTGGGTGGAAGGCAAAACACTGGATCCGCTTCGGCAAAGTCATATTCCTGGTTGTAAAGATGGTGAGTTGACGTTGCTCTTATATTCAGTAGTTCCTCCCGACTGTATGTAATGAAACCTAAGATTACCTGGGGTACCAATGTAAGGAATAACACATAAAAAAACATGTCTTGGCATGTCTCCACTGCCAAGACCAGCGTCAGGTCACGTTCTCTCAGCAAACGTCTGCGGGTGCCCTCATCAGTTATGCCAAGCACAATCTTATCTCTGATCAGTTCATCTCTTAAAGCACCATAGTCACATGTAGCTGTCTTTTCCCTTAACCTAGTGACAAAGCTGTCAATGGACTCCCCGTCCTCCTATTTGCAACAACCGAAAACATAACGCTCGTAGATGGCGTTCTTTGCTGGCTTAACCTGTCTGGCACCGGGGTTCCGCTAGCGGAACTCCTCCCACATTCCACTGAAAAGGCAGAGCGCGAAATTCAAAAAATATTTTTGAGAAATATTTAACTTTCACACATTAACAAGTCCAATACAGCAAATGAAAGATACACATCTTGTGAATCCAGTCAACATGTCCGATTTTTAAAATGTTTTACAGCGAAAACACCACATATATATTTATGTTAGCTCACCACCAAATACAAAAAAGGACAGACATTTTTCACAGCACAGGTAGCATGCACAAAGCCAACCTAACTAACCAAGAACCAACCAAACTAACCAAGAAACAACTTCATCAGATGACAGTCTTATAACATGTTATACAATAAATCTATGTTTTGTTCGAAAAATGTGCATATTTGAGGTATAAATCAGTTTTACATTGCAGCTACCATCACAGCTACCGTCAGAAATAGCACCGAAGCAGCCAGAGTAATTAGACACCAACGTCAAATACCTAAATACTCATCATAAAACATTTCTGAAAAATCGATGGTGTACAGCAAATTAAAGACAAACATCTTGTGAATCCAGCCAATGTTTACGATTTTTTAAGTGTTTTACAGCGAAAACACAATATAGCATTATATTAGCTTACTACAATAGCCTACCACACTACCGCATTCATTCATCAAGGCACGTTAGCGATAGCAATAGGCACGTTAGCGATAGCGAATAAACCAGCAAAAGATATTAATTTTCACTAACCTTCATAAACCTTCATCAGATGACAGTCCTATAACATCAGGTTATACATACACTTATGTTTTGTTCGAAAATGTGCATATTTAGAGCTGAAATCAGTGGTTATACATTGTGCTAACGTAGCATCTTTTTCCCAGAATGTGCGGATATTTTTATGACACTCAACTATTCTGACCAAATAACTATTCATAAACGTTACTAGAAAATACATGTTGTATAGGAAATGATAGATACACTAGTTCTTAATGCAATCGTGTTAGAATTCTAAAAATAACTTCATTACGACATCCAGCTTAGTTATAGCGAGAGCGTGCCCAAAATCTGGGCGCAAACTACTATTTCACATGTTCGACAGATATATGAAATAGCATCATAAAATGGGTCCTACTTTTGATGATCTTCCATCAGAATGTTGTACAAGGGGTCCTTTGTCCAGAACAATCGTTGTTTGGTTTTAGAATGTCCTCTTCTCCAGTCAATTAGCACGGAAAGCTAGCAAAGTAGCGCGAAGCTCTCCTTCCTGAACAAAGGCACACAACGCAACACGCCTAACGTCCCGAATAAATTTCAATAATCTAATAAAACTACGATGAAAAAACATACTTTACGATGATATTGTCACATTTATCAAATAAAATCAAAGCCGGAGATATTAGTCGTCTATAACGACAGCTTTTCAGAAGGCAATACCAGGTCCCTTCTCGCGCGCTCCAGAAAACAGGAAACTGGTGACACGTCATGCCAAGAGCTTTTATTCGACCCCAGATCAAGTTATACACTCCATTTCTTCTCTCACTGCCTGTCGACATCTAGTGGAAGGTGTATGAAGTGCATGTATACTGATATATATGAAGGCCATTTATAGGCAGGCCCTAGAACAGAGCATCGATTTCAGGTTTTCCACTTCCTGTCAGGAAGTTTGCTGCAAAATGAGTTCTGTTTTACTCACAGATATAATTCAAACGGTTTTAGAAACTAGAGAGTGTTTTCTATCCAATAGTAATAATAATATGCATATTGTACGAGCAAGAATTGAGTACGAGGCCGTTTAAATTGGGCACGATTTTCCCCCAAAGTGAAAACAGCGCCCTCTGTCCTCAACAGGTTAAAGTAATGTTCAAGAGCATCAAGAATAGCTATAGCGTTACCTTGCTGAGCTGCTGTTAGGTTCAGGTTGTGTTTGTATACGTGTCGGCATTCAATTCCCATTATAGTCCTCAAAGTGGCAGCCACTACCTCATCGTCCTTTTCCAGAAGTCCCGTTGCTGGCGCATAGTCCTCCCATTCACCTCTAAACGTATCCCAGTTCGTGCTCCAATCCCCGCTGAGCTTCATAACGGCGGGAGGGGGAATGTTCGCTGCCATGTCTAACCGGTGCTAACAACATTGAAGCTAACTAGCAAACTCACTCTAGCAAAGGCCAATTCCGGCGAAATTTTACTCAAATAAGCATTTGTTTGGTCAACCAGAACAGGTGACTCTAATTTGTGGAAAGCATGGTTAGTTATCCCACTTCTGACACCATGTTTGAATGTTAAATGACGAGACAGAGGCATTGATGCGAGTAACCAGTCTTGTTCAGTACATCACAATGCATCCGGGTATCTCAAGCACCCCGGTAAAACACATGAGTTGCAGTAATGAACATTTACCAACAGATGACATCACTGTGCCATCTTACACCCATAATAACTTACCGTTCTTTGTGCAGCTTCAAATGTCGAACAAAGTTGGAAATTGTTGCGCCTCCATCTGTAATTTTCTTCCCGCATGTTTTGCAAGTTGCAATCCTTTTTTTGTTGATACAGCGTCGTCTTTATATCCAAAAATAATAATTTTGGGTATCATCTTTCCAATGGCTCCATCTGAATTCACCCGCCGACGTTCCTCTGCACTGCCACGAACAACTTTTTCTCAGCTGGCACAATTTGATTGGCTGCTGTCCGATTCAAACTGTAATCCGTTAAATGAAGAGTTGATGCACCGCACACATTTTTTAATAGCATAATTTTAAATATTTGGGCTTGGGGAGGGTATCAAGTCAGATCGAGTCATAAGGCTCAAGTCCAAGTCACGAGTCATTGGTGTTAAAGTCGAGTTGCAAGTCATCATATTTGTGACTTGAGTCTGACTCGAGTCCAAGTCATGTGACTCGAGTCCACACCTCTGCATTTTCGTGCCATCACCTCATGTTTCAGCATGATAATGCACAGCTCTACAGTATGTCACAAGGATCTGTACACAATTCCTGGAAGCTGAACATGTCCCAGTTGGCTCATTGGCTCATTCATTGGCTCATTCATCCCCCTCCTCTCCCCTGTAACTATTCCCCAAGTCGTTGCTGTAAATGAGAATGTGTTCTCAGTCAACTTACCTGGTAAAATAACAGATAAATAAATAAAAAAGTTCTTCCATGGCCTACATAATCACCAGACATGTCACCCATTGAGCATGTTGGGGATGCTCTGGATCGACGTGTACGACAGCATCTTCCAGTTCCCACCAATATCCAGCAACTTCACATAGCCATTGAAGATGAGTGGGACAGCACTTCACAGGCCACAATCAACAGCCTGATCAACCTCAAAGTATTCAGACCCCTTTCCTTTTATCACATTGTGTTACGTTACAGCCTTATTCTAAAATTAATTAAATAAAAAATGTTCCTCATCAATCTACATATAATACTAGATAATATCAAAGCGAAAATAGGTTTTTATAATTTTTTTGCAAATGTATTAAAAAGCAGAAATACATTTATTTACATAAGTATTCAGACCCTTTGCTAGGAAACTCGAAATTGAGCTCAAGTGCAAGTCAGGATCGAGGGAAAGATGTACAGAGAGAGCAAAGTACAGAGAGATCCATGATGAAAACCTTCTCCAGAGCGCTCAGGACCTCAGACTGGGGTGAAGGTTCACCTTCCAACAGGACAACGACCCTAAGCACTGATAAAATAACTTATATGTTTAAAGATAATGATAAAATAATTCTACCCTGAAACTTAACCATTAGGGATTATAGTTTATGTATAAGGAATAATTAAAGTATTAAACATAAGTCCAACTAGGTTGGACTGGGAGGGAGAGAAATGTATGTGTGTGCCTAAGAAAATACTGAGAACAATTAAACTGTGTTTGACCTGACCTGGCTAGAACTCTGAGAAACTTATGATAGGACAGGGAGTACTTCTCAAGGTTTCCCTAATCTCGGGGGAATGGAACTGTCGGCCGGGTAGTGATATACAGTGGTGAGAACTCTGGAGAAGGATACAACTCACCTACTGTTTGTGTGTATGTATGTGCGTAGGATACCTACTGTTTGTGTGGAAGTATGTGCGCCGCTATAAAATGGATGTCTTTGTATAATGGACTTCAGAACGTTCTCGTGAATAAACTGTACTAACCTTTTGCATAAGCTGAGTCTTTGACTAATTATTATTAAACCCATGGTCTTACAAACCTCGGGGATTGGTCAAAGCTATTGATTGTTAGTTATTATCATTGTAATTGAAAATTCTCATGACAGCACACAGCCAAGACAACGGAGAAGTGGCTTCGGGACAAGTCTCTGAATGTCCTTGAGTGGTCCAGCCAGAGTGCGGACTTGAACCCGATCAAACATCTCCGGAGAGACCTGAAAATAGTTGTGCAGCGACGCTCCCCATCCAACCTGACAGAGCTTGAGAGGATCTGCAGAGAAGAATGGGAGAAACTCCCCAAATACAGGTTTGCCAAGCTTGACGTGTCATACCCAAGAAGACTTGAGGCTGTAATCACTGCCAAAGGTGTTTCAACAAACTACTGTGTAAAGGGTCTGAATACTTATGTAAATGTGATATTTCATTTTTATAAATTAGCAGTTTTTGCTTTGTCATTATGGGGTATTGTGTGTAGATTGATGAAGAAAATAAACAACTTAGTCAATTTTAGAATAAGGCTGGAAAAAGTTAAGGGGTCTGAATACTTTCCCGACTGTATTGTATTTTCACAGGAATGAAGTCTCTCTACACAACAACCCCTTAGTTAATTTCATATAACCCAGGGCTTGGAGCCTACAATGCAACTTTACCACCACCTCAGAAGGAAATCATTCAGCAGAAATAACTATTACAGTTTGGCTCTGTAATTTCTCTTTAACTGTCAAGCAATGTCTCGCTTAAACCTCTATAACGAGGTAGTTGAAGCAATAACTTCCTGAAATAGAATTGACCCTGACCTTTACTGTATCTGGAAATGGCAGAGTTGCCTTATATTTAAATGTCTGTCATTTAGGAAACACTCTTATTCATAACCCTAATTGCTTAAGTGGCTTGCTCAAGAACACATCAACAGATTTTTCACCTAGTCGTCTCAGGGATTCGAACCAGTGACCTTTCGGTTATTAACAGCTTGGCTACCAGCCTTGTCGGGCTTTTGCAGTCACTTTCTCAATATGACATCTTAGTATTGGGTTATATATGCACATTGTTTTGTGTCATATTCATTGGTCCAGGTTGACATTTTATTCATACTTTTTGTTTGAATTCATTTGTCTTTTCCACCAGCTGATGTGTATCAGAAAAATAAAGTATTCTCTATAACACTAGCGGATGGGTATTGGTATAAAGGATAATAAGTTGGGGACAAATTGCAATATACTGGGGGTGGTCCAAAATAGGGGAGGGTTTTCAAACTTTGTTATTGCTTTGGGGAGGGTTGTGTGGATTTTAATTGGGCACAGGGGAGGATAGTGCGTTTTTCCCCTGGTTTACATTCACTCTTTTGCAGATTTTATTATATAATTTCTTCCTCCTCGCAACATTTCCTCATCTGCTTGTATGCACCTCCCTTATATCAAGGTGTTTTGGTACTTCCCTTTTGCACTATGCTTTTCCGTGTGCTAACTTTTACTATACCACAGGTCAGTATAGTCTACTAGTCTAACGGTCTATCCTGCCCTCTATCCACTATATCCATTATAATTGTATTGTCCCTAAACAAGATCAGTAGGGGAGATTTTTTTTGCTGTATTTCTCATGTCTTCATTGTTATTTCATGTGCAATGATACACCTGGCCTCTCTGCTGCCTATCAGCTATTCCTATTTGTTCTTGTCGATTCATATAAAAAAATGCATGCAGCGTTGAATGTTTTTATGTGTGGTATTATTGTTAGTTAGCATATTGCAGATCTGGAAAACCATCAGTAGAGTTGAAAATGCCATGGAAACCCATTTAACTTGTATATTTTATTTGGTACATGGGAATATAAACACAAAAGGTATTTTTATGTGCACTACGTCATCACACACAGCCTTTTATCTGCAACAATTTGATGGAAACACATCTCTGGTGGGAGAATGCGGATATTGTTTTTATGCAGATTTTAGAATATTCGCATGAAAATCTGTCGCCAATTTGATGGATACCTAGCTACTGACATGCTTTTCTAAAAACATGTTTTTCAGGCTTTAAAGGTTGGACTAAATTTGTTTTCATGCAAACTGTCCAGTTTCTGAGAGAGCCTGATTTCTCTATACTGAGAGCCAGAGTTGAAGTGACCCGTCTATCTGAATGTTGTGGAACAAACACAATGGACGAGTGTGCGGGAGCTTCTTTTTCCTTCTGTATTCACCACTTGGACTGTATGCACAACAGGGTGAACCCATGCTGAGCCACGACATTGATATGTAAATATGATCTCTGCCCTCTATATTTACAGTATGTGCTGCAGTATCTGGACTAATGTAAACATACATACAGAGGCTCCTTTGTTTTGCCAGCACATGTGTAGGCTATAACCTGTTTATGGGAAGGACAGAGCCACTGTTTGTACTGCATGTGAGGATGCTCCAGGTACAGTAGAAGTTGTCTTTAGATACAGATCTAGGAACAGTTTAGCTTGCAAGAAATCCTTAATTTAACCATTGCAGGAAAAGCACAAAACTGACCTTAGGTAAGTGTCCAGGAATAACTTCCTGGACAATCAATGAGCAGCAGAGAATTTCACTTTTTTTTAACCAGGTAGGCTAGTTGAGAACAAGTTCTCATTTGCAACTGTGACCTGGCCAAGATAAAGCAAAGCAGTTCGACACATACAACAACACAGAGTTACACATGGAATAAACAAACATACAGTAGAAAAAGTATATATACAGTATGTGCAACTGAGGTAGGATAAGGGAGGTAAGGCAATAAATAGGCCATGGTGGCGAAGTAATTACAATATAGCAATTAAACATTGGAATGGTAGATGTGCAGAATATATATATATATATGTGCAAGTAGAGATACTGGGGTGCAAAGGAGCAAGATAAATAAATAAATAAATACAGTATGGGGATGAGGTAGTTGGAAGGGACAGAGATGAGATGTGCAATTATTCACTTTAGTTTCATATGGAAGTTTTGGGTGACATTTGGCTTTCTGAATGATGAAATGACAGATACTGACTTGTGAGATATGATTCTGTAACTTCTTTATCTTAGTGTGAAGCAGTGGAGGCTCCTCAGAGGAGGAAGGAGAGGACCATCATCCTCAGTGAATTTCAGAAAAATAAAATTAGTGAAACATTAAAAAAGTTTTTGATAAAACTATGCTAAATATATTCACGTGACCAAATTATTGATTCAAACATACTGTTTTGCAATAAAGGTCTTCATTAGCCTCAACAGCATTCTCTGGGGTAGCACCATGGTGTAGCCAGAGGACAGTTAGTTTCTGCCTCCTCTGGGTACATTGACGTCAATACAAAACCTAGGAAGCTCATGGTTCTCCTTCCATAGACTTAAACAGTAATTATGACAACTTCCGGAGGACATCCTCCAACCTATCAGAGCTCTTGCAGGATGAACTGACATGTTGTCCACCCAATCAAAAGATTAGATAATTAATCTAGAACTGAAAGCATATGCTACAGCTAGCAAGCACTGTAGTGCATAACATTTGCTGAGTAGTTGAGTCAAAGCGAGAGAGAAAGAAAATTGTTGAACAGTTTTGAACAAATTAATTTAATCAAACATGAAGGAGAAGCAATCGAGAGAAAGACAGAGAGCTAGCTATATTTTGTTGTATCTTTTTCACTTACTTAGCTAACAAATGCAGCTAGGTAGTTTAGTCTACTGAAACACCTGGCTCAGAGAGGGATGTTACGTTAGCTAGCTGGCTATGGCTATCCAACACTGGAACTCTTCCATGTCAATATAAGCTTTTGGTTTTATTAATTTATTGCCACCGGGGCCCATCGTTTTAACCGCTAAACTGCTTTCTGTACACCGTACTGCATGATTGTAGCGGTTTTACTCACTCGTTAGTTCTAGTAGCTGTTTTGACTATGGCATTTGCTAATATGGTGACGATGTAGGCTGTGTTAGCAGGTATGGAAGGTTTTATTTGGAAAGCTTTTGTCGCCTGGTCACAGACAACTGTTGGGTTGTGCACTAAAGTTTACAAGTGAAGGGAAAAGGTGCAAGGGGAAGAGTGTGTAAATGTGAGAAGGAATTACAGTATGCAACGAACAAAATTATCATGCTGTTTGTATGTGGCTGCTGTGAAAGTTAACTGTGTTTGCAGGTGATAAGGGGTGTATTCATTCGTCCGATTATGTTGAAAACATTTCTTAAACACAAGCAAACGGAACGAAACAGGGATAAACATATCTGTATTTGTCCAATGGAAACTCTTGTTTGCAACTTTTTGGACTAATGATTACACCCTAGCAGAGGCGTGTATTCATGGATACCAAGGGAAGTCAGGCTTCCCCAAAAAATTGACAAAACAAAAAACATAGCAAATAATTTAGCATTCATCTCTCTGTTTCATTATTTTCCTTTCAATTTGCAAGAGGCTGAATGTATCTCACTGGAGAAAACATCCAAGCGAGCGAAACAGCACCCCTCTGTCTCTGTATGTGTAGGCCATCTATCTGATGCTGTCTGGTCCAAAAGAGTATGACATAGTTGCCGCCCTGTAGCATTGAATGCAAGGGAAGCCAGCGAGTATTTGGCCTCCCTTGATGAAAAAAGTATAAAACAATAGCCAATCAGCGTTGAGCTAAACTGAGTGAGGTCAAGTGTGAATGGTCCTGGCACACCAAAAACAAAGTGTCAAGGGAAGCCGGTTTGGATTTGGCATCACTCCAATCACATCACATCAAGAGCATATGTAATTGGCAGAAACAACTTGAATTGTTGCATCTGGTTGTATTGTTGTCCTCCGGTGGCTAGCTAGCTAGCTAAAATTGGCCCTTTTCTAAATTAGCCATGGATGGAGATAGGGATATGGACTTGTGGTTTTACTTTATTCTCCATACTGGCCAATGATTACCTGTATAACTGAGATTCTGATCCAACTATTAATTAAATGTGCCCCTGACCTGAGAGGATGGAAGTTCAATATGTAGCTAGATGTAGAAGGCTAAAGTAAACTAGCTAACGTTGCCCATGAAAGGAAGTTAGACTAACGAGGAAGCATTTTAGCCAGGTAGCCTAGGAGAACAAAAAATAAAAGTGTGCACTGTATGACAGAGCAATAGACAGTGTCCTCGACATGAGAGGTGGATGGCATTGGCGTTTCTCTACAAGTAGGGTGAGTCAACGCACACACACACAAATCAGAACCATAGACAGCCACATCATATTTAGCTTACGTTGATTGCACTAAATTGTTTTAGGTATATTTTAGTTGTCACTGTATTAGACTATGCATGGGTGATTTGATGATGTTGAAATGTTGAAGTTGAAATGGTGCTGGAATAGTGGAGGCAACTTCTGTTTTCTTTGCGACTTGCGGTAACTCTCCTGGTTCTAAATCAATAGTTGTTTAGTGGTTCGAAAATGACGGAAACATTAACTTGCTTGACCATGCTGTAGGTCATGTAACTAACTGGTTGTTACATGCAATATGCTTTGTGGACTTCACTGGACAGTGGTTGCTCTCCGGTTTGTGATGAAACAAAGATGTGGTTGAATTTATTCTGCCACTGTGTCTTCTTACTATCTCGACCTTTAGACCTATATATCACAGTCGCAAGGCATATGAACTAACAGGTTATATAGCAAACAACGCAATTATCACAACACACAGGTTGTAACATGGCTATTTTTTCTCTGCCTTCCCAGTGATTTTACCCATGAACTGCTACTGCACCCTAGATCAGCTAGATGCAGGCAAGTGTGCAAGGCGGTATTGAGTAGCGCAGCGGTCTAAGGCACTGCATCTCAGTGCTTGAGGCGTCACTACAGACACCCTGGTTTGATTCCATGCTGTATTACAACCGGACGTGATTGGTAGTCCCATAGGGCGGCGCACAATTGGCCCAGCGTCGTCCAGGTTTGGCCGGTGTAGGCCGTCATTGTAAATAAGAATTTGTTCTTAACTAACTTGCCTAGTTAAACATTTAAAATGTGTCACTGTCTGTCACCTTGATTACTCAAACTTTTCTCTGTAACAACCTCATGATGGGTATAGGGACAATTTATATCATCCATCATGTAGTGGCCTAAACCTATCGATGTTACATTGAGCTGGGTGAATGGAATATGAATGACAGTCATCCAATATGCTGTAATATAAATAAGGCCAGTCATGAGAATTGTTTTTATTATTGTGTGTGTACGTACATTTGGATCCTGTCCAGGATGAGAGAGAGAACCTTTGTGTGTGTATCTGCTCTATCGATACAGTTTTAGTTGGACATTGGCCTCCCGGGTGGCGCAGTGGTCTAGGGCACTGCATCGCAGTGCTAGCTGCGCCACCAGAGTCTCTGGGTTCGCGCCCAGGCTGGGCTGGGTTCGCGCCCAGGCTCTGTCGCAGCCGGCCGCAACCGGGAGGTCCGTGGGGCGACGCACAATTGGCATAGCGTCGTCCGGGTTAGGGAGGGTTTGGCCGGTAGGGATATCCTTGTCTCAGTATGTAAAAATGTAATAAAATGTATGCACTCTACTGTAAGTCGCTCTGGATAAGAGCGTCTGCTAAATGACTAAAATGTAAATGTAATTAATACGATAACAGGGATATGGGCTAGACACCTTTGTGTGACACTAACACAGGTCAAATGATGTTGTTTACTTCCTCAAAGTCTTATAATTAATAGTCATTCACTTTAGCACTATTAAATATGGAACAGGGTTCTCGAACATTGGGTGTGTCATTTGAAAATCCTGAAAGGTCTTAAGGTCCTGTGATAATGGAGCATTTCCATACAGTATTTACCCCAGCGTTTTCCCCAAGTCTCAGACTTTTCTGTTTCCATCTATGAGGGCCGGCACCCGTGTTTCACTGGGTCATGGCCTCAGTGGACCTGCTCTCACTTGGGGCCAAAGCCAGGCCACTGGTACTTTTCAGTTGTCACTTACATAACAACGGCCAACTGTGAACTTTAACACCTTCTCACTAAGCAACTGTTTTGATTATGCAGAGGATGTTGATTCTGCTCTTCACAGGTCCTCACTACTAGGGAAACACAATTCCCCTAGTATAACATAAGGGTGTATGCACTTATACGATATGACCCTGAACTCAATGTGAACTGTTATCAGGGACACACCTCTACAAATACTAACTTATCAGTCTTTCTATAGCAATATTGTTTCCCTAAACTGCTTTGTCATTACTCACAATTGCATCACACCCTATTGTTGAAGCAAGAATTCCTTCTACCCTTCCCTCACAAAACAAAATCCCACTGGGCACAGAAGTCAATTCAATGTATATTCCACGTTGGTTCTGACGTGGAAACAACATTGTTTCAACCAGTGTGTGCACAGTGGGATGGTATCTCTATCTTTGAAAAGAAAGTGAATGACAATGTAGCTGCAAATGTAGACGTAAATACTAAAGAAATAAATATTTAGAGAGGAAATTTGACTGAAAAATAGAGAGAGATCCAGACTAACACAATCCTATAGAATGGACTCAAGGCAATTGAAATTTGCAGTGACCAATGAGAGCATGTCAAATACATTTCCATAGTAGACCTTCACAAACTGGAAATGTTTGATTTACAGTGAAAATGTAAATCATTCTGCTCAGATATTTAAAAAGTTTCAGGAGTTTTTTTTTTATACCTGTCACTGGGCAGAACTGGACTTATTGTGTTCATCTGCTGGTGATGAGCATGTTCGCCGAGTCTTGTGTCAGGGGCTCAGGGCTACTGCACTAAGGCTGTGTGTACACAGGCAGCTCAATTCTGATCTTTTGCCCAATTATTGGCAAAAGATCTGATCTGATTAGTCAAAAGACCAATCATTGGGCAAAATATTATAATTTGGCGGCCTGTGTAAATGCAGCCTAATTGCTGTAGTTAGAAGTGCATTAGGTCGAGGAAATATGATTGACATTACACAAGCTTTATGTTATGTATGGTACGACGTGCTGGCTAGATAAAACACTTTAGGCTGTAAGTGAATGGATAAACACTGCACCAAAGAGAATATATATTCCTCAAGTTCCTCTGCGTGCACATCACTGATAACCGAAAATGGTCTCTTCACACAGACGGTGTGGTGAAGAAGGCGCAACAGTGCCTCTTCAACCTCAGGGGGCTGAATAAATGTGTTGTCCCCTTAGACACTGCCACCATCTAGAAGGCGGAGACAGTACAGGTGCATCAAAGCTGGGAACAAGAGACTGATAAACAGCTTCTATCTCCAAACAAAGAAATGTAAGTTATGTCTATTAGGAAGTAATGAAGTTATGTCCTTCTCTACCAATGGGAATGGATACTTTTGTTTCCTGGTTGGAGCACCACTTGTGTTTTTTCAAGCTGCAATAAATTATGCATCCTCCAGATGAGGCTGTTTTCATATAATTTTACAATATTAGTCATTCTTTCAGTCTGTGACTGTGAGCCGCATTCTCCATAACGTGTTTGAAAATACAGACAAATAGTGACCACTAGCGACTGTTCAGGCTACTGCTGTGATTGTGTATTTCTCCCTGTTGTTTTTCACCAGGATCTCTATGGGAAACAACACGGAAAATAGCAACAGGCAGTGTAGTCACAGAGTTTTCAACAGATTGTGTAATACATGAATCATGTTTCGTTAGCGGATCAGTAGCAGCAGTTGCCGCGTTCAAAACAACTGGGAACTGGGAAGTCGGAGATTTCCGAGTTTCCAGTTCCCAGACAACTGAGAACTTGAAAAAAAACGAGTTTCGATTGGGAAACGTCGTTTTGAACGGTCATCCAACTCGGATTCCAAGTCGGAAACTCGGGCATTTTTGTAGAGCTCCGACTTTCCAACCTGAAGATCACTGACATCATGAGTTGACCTCGTTTTTTTCCAGAGTTCCTAGTTGTCTTGAAAGCATCAAATAGCCTGAACAGTGGCTAGAGGTCGACCTGTTTTTTGGGGTAAATAGGGACCACTAGCGGCTGTTCAGGCTATAGCAGCAGGTGCCGTTTTATAGCAGAGCAGCAGTAGCCTCCCACTTCACTTGACTTGCTTTAGAATGTTTTTAGCTTAATAAATAGGGTTTCTTCACAAATTGTGTACATTCATGGGGTGGCAGATAGCCTAGTGGTTAAAGTGTTAGAATAGTAAACAAAAGGTTGCAAGTTCGAATCCCTGAGCTGACAAGGTAAAAATCTGTCTTTCTGCCCCTGAACAAGGCAGTTAACCCACTGTTCCTAGGCAGTCATTGAAAATAAGAATTTGTTCTGAACTGACTTGCCTAGTTAAATAAAGGTTCTTAAAAAGTATGCATGTGAATAGGCTACAAATTAGCATTTCTGAAAGGAGTACACAGAAATCTAAACTGTGAACGAACAGAGTGCGGTTTATACTGTTGACACCACATGCTCGTTAGCGTTGTGTGCGCGTTTCAATCGGTGATGTTACTCGCTCTGAGACCTTGAAGTAGTTGTTTCCCTTGCTCTGTAAGGGCTGTGGCTTTTGTGGTAAAGATGCTTCGAGGGTGGTTGTTGTCTATGTGTGCAGAGGGTCCCTGGTTCGGGGCGAGGAGAGGGACGGAAGTTAAACTGCACAACACATTGTTTGAATAATATCTGATATTAAGAGCAAATAGACCTGGGGTGGTGTAACATAAAGACAGACTCATGGAATATTATTTTCAAAACTTCTCATCTCAGGGCCTTGCTGTCTTTGTCACAGGCTCTGACGATCACCTTGCCAGAAAACGTGGAAAGGATCAATACCATACAACAATATGAGTTAGTAAATCCTTTGGTGGATGCTCTGCTCAACATAAGAAATGGTTGTTCAAAATTGAGATTAGACTTAGAAAAATAAAAAACGTAACATATATATAAACTACCGTTCAAAAGTTTGGGGTCACTTAGAAATGTCCTTGTTTTCCATGAAAACATACATTAAATAAGTTACAAAATTAATAGGAAATATAGTCAAGACGTTGACAAGGTTATAAATAATGATTTTTTTATTGAAATAATTATTGTGTCCTTCAAACTTTGCTTTCGTCAAAGAATCCTCCATTTGCAGCAATTACAGCCTTTGGCATTCTAGTTATCAATTTGTTGAGGTAATCTGAAGAGATTTCACCCCATGCTTCCTGAAGCACCTCCCACAAATTGGATTGGCTTGATGGGCACTTCTTACGTACCATACTGTCAAGCTGCTCCCACAACAGCTCAATAGGGTTGAGATCCGGTGACTGTGCTGGCCACTCCATTATAGACAGAATACCAGCTGACTGCTTCTTCCCTAAATAGTTCATGCATAGTTTGGAGCTGTGCTTTGGGTCATTGTCCTGTTGTAGAAGGAAAATGGCTCCAATTAAGCGCCGTCCACAGGGTGCGTCATGGCGTTGCAAGGTGGAGTGATAGCCTTCCTTCTTCAAGACCCCTTTTACCCTGTACAAATCTCCCACTTTACCACCACCAAAGCACCCCCAGACCATCACATTCCCTCCACCATGCTTGACAGATGGCGTCAAGCACTCCTCCAGCATCTTTTCATTTTTTCTGCATCTCACGGATGTTCTTCTTTGTGATCCGAACACCTCAAACTTAGATTAGTCTGTCCATAACACCTTTTTCCAATCTTCCTCTGTCCAGTGTCTGTGTTCTTTTGCCCATATTTTATTTTTATTGGCCAGTCTGAGATATGGCTTTTTGCAACTCTGCCTAGAAGGCCAGCATCCCGGAGTCGCCTCTTCACTGTTGATGTTGAGACTGGTGTTTGCGGGTACTATTTAATGAAGCTGCCAGTTGAGGACTTGTGAGGCATCTGTTTCTCAAACTAGACACTGTAATGTACTTATCCTCTTGCTCAGTTGTGCACCGGGGCCTCCCACGCATCTTTCTATTCTGGTTAGAGCCAGTTTGCGCTGTTCTGTGAAGGGAGTAGTACACAGCGTTGTACGAGATCTTCAGTTTCTTGGCAATTTCTCGCATGGAATAGCCTTCAGAACAAGAATAGACTGACGAGTTTCAGAATAAAGTTATTTGTTTCTGGCCATTTTGAGCCTGTAATCAAACTCACAAATGCTGATGTTCCAGATACTCAACTAGTGTTATTGCAGTTTTATTGCTTTTTTAATCAGAACAACAGTTTTCAGCTGTGCTAACATAATTGCAAAAGGGTTTTCTAATGATCAATTAGCCTTTTAAAATGTTAAACTTGGATTAGCTAACCCAACGTGCCATTGGAACACGGGAGTGATGGTTGCTGATAATGGGCCTCTGTACACCTATGTAGATATTCCCTAAAAAATCTGCCCTTTCCAGCTACAATTGTCATTTACAACATTAACAATGTCTACACTGTTTTTGTGATCAATTTGATGTTATTTTAAATGGACCAAAATTTTCATTTTCTTTCAAAAACAAGGACATTTCTAAGTGACCCCAAACTTTTGAACGGTAGTGTATGTGGTCCCAGTCCCAACCCAGTTTTGGAACCCTTGGGGACTTAATTATAGTGTATGTAGTGGGCAAAATTACTACTGTAGTCTCTTCCAACTGAAAGTGGTAACATAAGGTTATTAGCTATAATTGATTGACTCTTAGTTTGTTCCTTATCAATTATGATTGATAAGAATTCTTTACAGTAGGCCTCCCAACTGTACATTTTAGTAATTTAGCAGACTCTCTTATCCAGAGCGATGTACAGGAGCAAGTAGGGTTAAGTTTCTTACTCATAGACACATCGACAGATTTTTTACCTTGTCAGCTCAGGAATTCGAACCAGCGACCTTTCGGTTACTGGCCCACCGCCCTTAACCGCTAGGCTACCTGTACAAATGCCGCCATACAATTTAGTCATAAACTCGAGGGGACTGTAGCCTATTGAAGAGCTAATGAATAGCTATTAATATGTTTGTTTTCTTACCCAAAAACACAAGAAGTCATAGGAGTAGGGAGGAGAGGGGCATATATGGAGCACAGTGAAGCTGTATACCGTAAGATTTGTGAGTGTGATGTGATGGACGTTGGGGCTTGCATGTATGTATGTCAGGAGCAGAGCTGTGTAATTTAACCATTTCTATCTCTTTCTAAAACACACAGTATTTTACACACACACACGTCATAGCCCTATGGTAGACCAGACCCGTACAGAGCCAGAGCGGAAACCCCTCCCGAATCCCAGCTCCGGCAGCCGAGCAAAAGAAAAGAGGAATACCAAGAAATCAGGAGACAAGGAGAAATAACAGGAGAAAAGAAACTATCATAATAAAGTGAGTGCAGTCTGTCATTGATTGTATCAACTGTCTATTTGAATGGGATCATGTAGATTTGATATATATTTGCTAGAGAACAAACACTTTCGAGCAATGGTTAAGGATTTTTTTTCCTGGAGAAAAAAAATGTCCAGACAACCGAAATTAGCAGGAATAGCTAACTTTACCTAGCGGGTTAGCCAGCAAGGTAATAGCTAATAAAAACACCGATGAAGTAATTTCGCATGATATTGTTATAGGAACATTTTATAATAACGCAGAAACTATTTATTAAACTTTTGTTGTCACATAGTTAACAGTTTTCACCCTAAATGTGGGTAGCGTTAGCTAGCTAGCAAGCTAACTGCTAATGCTAAAATAGTTTGCTAGTTAGTTAGCTTGACAATGTGAATCAGATTATGTTCAGATATTTAGATGCTTAGCCTACTCTTGCTAGCTAGTTACTGGACCGTGTTTGGTAAGAAGAGGCACATCCACATTAGGAGCTTTGGCGCATGTTCTGTTCTAATGCCTTTGATGCACAAAAACTTTCCTCAGGATGGGAAACATGTAGGCATGTATTCAATGGCCATCTTAGGTGAAAGTGCAAATTATGTTGTCAGTTTGCAAACAGTTCATTGTGATTGTTATTGTATTCCATCAATGGTTTTGACATCTATGACAGCTTGTTGACATTATAGCCAGTGTTATTGAGAAACAGTTGCTGTGCTGTAAAGTACTGTATCATGGATTGCCACGAAATGGGCGGATGAAACGGATGCAGCTACAGAAAACCTTGTCACAGCCAGCCAACTAGACTTTACAAAACCCCTTGTCACACTCAGCCAGCTGTGTCCAATATTCTCTCTCCCATCACAGCTAACAAATAGCGTAGCCTAACAGTGTTTGCATACACTTACTGCCTACATTAAGCTACAAACATACGTTAGATATGAAATAAAGTCTAGAAAATAATGTATCATCAGGTGGAGTCAGGACACTTTATGTCTGTCAGCCTTGTAGTCCATGACCTTTTCATGCCACAGCAGTGAACTGAATCAGGAGGACATTCCTTTGCTAGACTGCTCACTCAGATGGGCTATTCAAGCAGCAGTGCCACCACCGCTGTTCTGTAGCACACAGCAAATCCTTGTTGAGCTTAGCTAACTCCCACTGTTGGTCCCCTCCGCCAGCCATCACCCACCCACCCTAATTGTGTTATTGCTGGTGAGAAAGAGGATTATAACAACATCACATTAAGAAGACATTTCACTGTCATACTCCTGTGTACAACTTCAACTACACGGTTTGACTCACAATTTGTGGCACACGTTAGAGAGGAAGGCGACCCAGATGTGAAGAATGGCATTGTGGCCACCGATTTACTGAAATTGAGATAGCTGTTCATCTTCAAGTCATTGACTTGTTGTTTGACAAGTTTTCTACAGCTGTGGGCTTATAAAATGCAGGCTACTGGCTGAATGTACCCAAGGTTGATTGTTGTGTCACGAGACACTGTCGGGTCAAAGCAGTGTTTTCCATTAACGCTGTCTGTCGGCTAATCAGCTGGTGACAGACTAATTTTCAGCCAGATACATTTTCCATTTCATATTAAAGCAACTTTTTGGGCGACCCAACCAAATTCACATAGAAATGTGAGTTATAGATCTGTCATTCTCGTTGAACGCAAGTCTAAAATAATTGGTAGATCTATTCTATATTTGCTATTTCTATGCTTCCCATTCTTTAGTTTAGTTTTTGCATCTTTTACTTTTGGTTTTGTACACAAGGTGAAAACACAATATTTTTGTTTATTGAAAATATATTTAAGAGCGATTTAGATGGTACAATGCCGCTCTACATTATACATTGCTCGTTTTTGTCACAAACTGAAATTAGGCAAACTATTTGAATTTGAACAACCAGAAAATGGAGGAGCGGTTTCTGGTTATTGCAACTTTAACTAGGCAACTTTTGATTTAAAAGTTTAGATTCGCTAGTCCGTCTCCCGCTCTCCCGCTAGAATGAACGATATGAATGTTTTAGCAATCTATTGATAGGATAGGTGCCTGTAAGTCACAAAGCAAGCGATATACAAGGAAACGCAGCAGAGAGGGAGAGGCAAGGTGAGAAGTTTCACTCTTTCCAAAATCTGTCCAATTTCTGCCAAATTTGTTTCTATGGACTTATTTTGGACCTAAGCATGTCACCTACCTTCCCGCCTTTGGGACAATGACTCCTATTGTTACGGCAGAGACATGAGCATTCTGTCATTATATAGAGTGCCTTAGGAAAGTCTTCAGACCCCTTGACTTTTTTCACATTTTGTTACGTTACAGCCTTATTATAAAATGGATTAAATAAAATAAAAAGTCCACAACAATTTACACACAATACCCCATATTGACAAAGTGAAAACAAGTTTTTTGAAATGTTTGAACATTTATAAAAAATTGTAAACAGAAATACCTTATTTACATAAGTATTCAGACCCTTTGCTCTGAGACTTGAAATTGAGCACAGGTGCATCCTGTTTCCATTGATCATCCTTGAAATGTTTCTACAACTTGATTGTGGAGTCCACCTGTGGTAAATTAAATTGATTGGATATGATTTGGAAAGGCACACACCTGTGTATGTAAGGTCCCAAAGTTGACAGTGCATGTCAGAATGCCAAGCATCACATCTGGAGGAAACCTGGCACCGTCCCTATGGGGAAGCATGGTGGTGGCAGAATCATGCTGTGGGATGTTTTTCAGCGGCAGGGACTGGGAGACTAGTCAGGATCAAGGAAATGATGAACGGAGCAAAGTACAGAGAGATCCCTGATGACAACCTGCTCCAGAGCTCTCAGGACCTCAGACTGGGGTGAAGGTTCACCTTCCAGCAGGAACGACCCTAAGCACACAGCCAAGACAATGCAGGAGTGGCTTCGGGACAAGTCTGAATGTCCTTGAGTGGCCCAGCCAGAGCCCGGACTTGAACCCGATCGAACATCTCTGGAGAGATGAAAATAGCTGTGCAGCAACGCTCCCCGTCCAACCTGACAGAGCTTGAGAGGATCTGCAGAGAAGAATAGGAGAAACTCCCCAAATACAGGTGTGCCAAGCTTTTAACATCATACCCATGAAGACTCGAGGCTGTAATCGCTGCCAAAGGTGCTTCAACAAATTACTGAGTAAAGGGTCTGAATACTTATGTAAATTTTTTTCCAGTTTTTTTTATTTTTATGAATTAGCAAACATTTCTAAACCTGTTTTTGCTTTGTCATTATGGGGTATTGTGTGTAGATTGAGGAAAAAAACAATTGAATCAATTTTAGAATAAGGCTGTAACCTAACAAAATGTGGAAAAACTCAAAGGGTCTGAATACTTTCCGAAGGTACTGTACATATCTCTGGTTGCAGTTGTATTTCTTTACACGGAGGAGGGAGAGTAAGCATGATGCTTGTGAATTTGCATGTCCCATGTAATGTAAGTGTTAACGATGAGTCAATCTACGACTTACCGGTAGTCTAATTATTGTTTTCTGACACACTAATTTGTTTTTTGCGTGTTTCACATAGCCAGGCACGCTGAGTTGTGGCGCGTAGTAGGCTATTTACTGTGAGTTGATTGACAATTGAACAGCAAGTGTTGATTAGTTTATAAAAGTTGTCGAACTAACTGAATAAAGTCCATATCCTATATCCCTTTGACATTCATGCAATGTGATTATATGTCTATGGTATCGCACCGAGATAAGTAAACCAAAGGATTTCCTAGGTTTACTTTCCTAGAATGCCAGACAGTGGTGCTTAAGTGAATGACTAGTCTTGTCAATCAGTGTAGCCTTCTGAATCGCATCGGGGAGAGCGTTTGCTACTGGTAGGCTTCTTGGCGATTTATCTGCAGATGAATTCTGAAAACCATTTGATGAAGATGGTGAATCATCACTGCATGAAAAGTAGGTAGTGGAGAGCCTCATTCTGGTCCAAATATGACAATTAGTGCCCTCATGGAATCCAGGCATCAAAATGGAACTCAACAATATTCAAACATTTATTGACCTTAGCAGGGAATCAACTAAATGTATAGAAAAATTGGGGAAATTATTTAATTTATCATAAGACATGAACAGAGTGCCTCAGCGATTTGTATTTCCTGCAACTTTCTGAAGAAGCAACAAGAGTGTGTGTGTGTGCAGTGCACATGTCTACCACTTTGTGTAGCCATTAGCGATGATGCTAATGAAAACAGTCTTCTGGTAGATGGAAAGGCTTTCCCAAAAACCTTCTCAATTAAATTAAATGTTAATACGAAGTAGCCTATGCTTACCTGGCAGAATGATATCATGACTATTTTCATCAATCCAGTGGGTATTTGTTTTGCAAACTCTACCATCAAAACACTGCTAAACAACAGCCTCTTGCTAGTTGCACACTTAAATTAAGGGTAATTTACACTACAAAATCTAAATTGATCTGATTTTTCCCAGACCTCAAAAGTGGTCTCCTGATGTGGTTGTTGTTGTGGACTTAGAACATCCAATTTTGTTTTTCTATTAAAAAAGTGTGGGGGGTTTTCTGGAGCGAAAAACTGAGGAAACAGAAACCAGGAAAATCAAAATCATAAATTTATTTTTAAAGATAATGTGGGTTATTTACTTAATTTTTCTGTTTTAATAAAATACATAATTTTAAGAACAAACATCATTGTGGCAATTCATATCTTGCAGTAAAACTGTAAATCAAACTTTAATCTCAAGAGAAGACAGGTTTAATGTTCTCTTATTTAGAAAATAGTCCTGATCATATAGACCTAGACAGTATCCAAAACAAAAATAAACTGTATATATACATTTTCAGTAATTAAAATTGTAAAGTCATGTCTTTCTACACAATACCACAACACATTTTCCCAATCTAGGAGGTAAACTCGACAAAATATTCAATCATTTAGCTGTAGTATTTCAGATGAAATCAAGGCATTAGAATGTACCAGGGGCCACCAAATTGTAGCTTCTTCTGCAAACAATTTGGGCCCTGAGGGCGGCTGGCTACTTTTTCTATTTGACTAACTACTATATGTACTTTTAGAAAACACGGGTCAAAAGTGATCAGACTCCTGACACAACAAGTTTGATCAAAAACAACTCTCTCTTCTTGCACTTTCACTAGGCGGCCAGTCAGAGGCTATTTCTTTACTGTGGGTGACTCACTATGTTATGCAGGCCTTACTTTTCAATGTTGTCTTTCTAGGCCTTATAGGTTAAGTACCTGCCTGATAGTGGAGGAACCCCTTCCATGTGAAATGTTTGAGGGTCCACCATCCCTTCAACCATTTTGTGTCAGGGAAAAGTTGCTGCCATGCTATGTTGTCTTAGGTCTCTCTTTATGTAGTGTTGTGATGTGTGTTGTTGTCCTATTTTTCTATTTGTATTTTTAATTCCAGCCCACGTTCCCACAGGAGGCCTTTTGGTAGGCCATCATTGTAAATAAGAATTTGTTCTTAACTGACTTGCCTAGTTAATTAAAGGTCAAATAAAAAAGGTGAAGGCTTTAATAGCTCAGACACACCAACTGGGCCACAGGTGGTTTTATTCCCCCCCCCCCCCCCCTATATATAAATAATACCAGTCAAAAGTTTGGACACACCTACTCATACAAGGGTTTTTCTTTATTTTTACTATTTTCTACATTGTAGAATAATAGTGAAGACATCAAAACTATGAAATTGCACACATGGAATCATGTAGTAACCAAAAAAGTGTTAACAGGTATTTTTTTTATTTAACTAGGCAAGTCAGTTAAGAACAAATTTGTATTTAACATTGACGGCCTACCGGGGAACAGTGGGTTAACTGCCTTGTTCAGGGGCAGAACGACAGATTTTTACCTTGTCAACTCAGGGATTCGATTCAGCAACCTTACGGTTACTGGCCCACGCACTAACCACTATGCTACCTGCCGCCCCAAAGTTTATTTGTGGAATTTCTTTCCTTCTTAATGCGTTTGAGCCAATCAGTTGTGTAGTGACAAGGTAGGGGTGCTATACAGAAGGTAGCCCTATTTGGTAAAATACCAAGTCCATATTATGGCAAGAATAGCTCAAATAAGCAAAGAGAAACGACAGTCCATCATTACTTTATGACATGAAGGTCAGTCAATCCGGAAATGTTCAATAATTTTGAACGTTTCTTCAAGAGCAGTCGCAAAAACCATCAACACCATTTAACACTTAATTTTTTTGCTTTCTACATGATTCCATATGTAGTTATTTCATAGTTTTGATGTCTTCACTATTCTACAATGTAGAAAATAGTATATAAAAAAAGAAACTCTTGAATGAGTAGGTGTGTCCAACATTTTGAGTTTTTATTTATATATATATATATAATTTTTGGGTAAATAAAATTAAATTGTTGGACATGACTGTGAAAACACCAGGAAAGTAGCTCCCAAATGATTCTAATTTTGGAAATTCCCACACATAATAGAGAGACACGTGATCATATACAAATGTATGCAAGGTTTGAAATTATTGTTTGGGTCAAATATTATATGTTTGGGCCAATTTGCAGTCTACAAATTGTTTGTAATTATGTTCCACCCCCCCTGACCATCCTCTCAAGAAAAAATTGGCTCCTGGCAGATTCCTGAATTATGGTCTAGATTCCAATGTTAGCTAGCTGCGCTAATGTTGCTATTTTGTAGAAAGCGCTTATTGATACTAGCCAGATGGCCACAGCTAGATAACTACCTAGCAAGATGACGAAGAAACAATTTCATTCACTCTCCAAAATCCCATACTGCCAGTGCCAGCCAATAGTCAAATGTTTAGCTAGCTAGTTAACATTAGCATATTTGCTAGCTTGCACAACATAGCTAGCTAAGGACACGGCACTAACTTGGCAGCTAACACAGGCATCTGTTTCATGGAAACTAATCCTTTGTGATTTTAATTATAATGTCAATACTAGCTACAGTGGTTAGTTAGCTTGGTGGAAGTATTTAGTGTTGTATGCATTGTGTCTGTGCGGTAGCTAGCTACCGCACATAGCCTATACATAGTTTTCATATATGAAGTGTGACCCACTCATGACATTTTGTCTCCATATCTGTCAGTTACTGACACTTATTTTCTGTCTTTAGTTTATTGGGCTAAACCTGGCTACTCACAGTTAGATCTATAGCTGGCAAAAATTCACATGGAAAAACAAAACAACTAGGGTTGTTCCATGTCATTTCAGCAAGCTGTGACAACCACCATCTCAGATTGTTCTGAAATCATTTCTGTAGTTAGAAACAGATAAGATAAGCATTCCTCCAACTTTATTTTGCTGAAATGATCTCTGAGAAATTAAGCTAATTGAAACCCAACAGCTTCAATGACTAGTTTCTCTGAACAAGGAAAAAAAAACATCACCAAATACACTGAGAATACATTATATAGGATGAAGAGACAATACTCTAAATCGCAGCGCCATACTAATTGTCTAACATAGAGAACTGTGAATATATACTCATTATTGGTGTGGGGGGTCAGTGGATGGCTTTTGACCACTTCTTTGGATTCCTCATGTCTTACTCATTGTTAGAAAAAAGTTTAGTCCAAATCAGATGTTAGGTACTACAATTCTTGAATGTTATATGAATCCTATAAATTAAAATGTCCAAATGGGTGCAATCAATTAGCTTAATTTCTCAGAGAACAAATTATATTTCAACAAAATAATGTTGCAGTAATACTGATCTGTTTTCTAACTACAGAAACGGTTTCTGAACAATCTGAGATGGTCGGCGTCAAAATCCTCTTTCTTGTGCTTTTTGAAGTGCAATGATCCAGTTTTCATTTTTGTCATATAGGCCTAGCCTAAGATGTTTGAGAATAGGTAGCCGCCCCAAAGCATTTCCGTATTGTAGGCTACTCAATGTGTCTCATGACTTGAATAGGCCTACGTCTTTCTTCATTATAATCACGTTGTGGTTTCCTTTCAGCCTTCTTCTCATGATGCTTGTTGGTGGCAGTTACATAGGTCACTGATCACTTGAACACTAGCCTGGTGTGCTACTGAAGATGCTCCCTCTATCTTATCTGACTTAAAGTAGGTGTGAAAAGAAAACACTCTGTGTGGTGTTGATTTTGGCTACAAGTAAGTGTTCACAGCCACCATTAAAGGGAATGTAAGTGTTCACAGTAATGTGAGGGACAGGTGATCAAGTTTTACAAAATTGCATTGCTATTGTTACAAAAGCTTTTCTAAAATGGCACTGTCCCTGTTTAGCTAGTAGACTTCTAGTAGCCTACTGTGTCAGTTTAATCAGGTTTGTTATCATTTTTTAGGTTAAGTTTATTCTTTCAACTGTGAAAGATTTGCTTCTGATCCAGCTTCTGTAATTGCATTTTGAACTTTGAACTGGTTTTGGAATAAACCAGAGACATTAGCTATAAACTCTGTATAGTCTCAGTGCTCACACTGTACAGTGGAGTCATTTCCTTCATCTTCTTTTATAGCCTGCGACTGGTGGGTGGTAAAATTACATCTTTTGAATTCCTTTGGCAGTGAATTAATAAATTCATAATTTACTGTGACCACATCTGCCATGTCACTGACACTTATTCCACTTGATTTTGCACGGACAGCCTAAATACAATTCACATGATCTTCTGTACTGTTATAATGAGAATTCATAACTCAAAATGTTTTCTGAATGTGGAGGATGTTTTGTGTTGGCTTAGTAGCCTCTACTGTTGTACTTGTCCTAGTGTTCATGCTATGACCCATTTATGACTACTTGCCGAATAAGGCTGTTTCAGATTAGGTTATAGGCTGTTCTGGTTCTGTTATACTACTTTGAATTCCAGCCGCTCCATTCTCATAAGGGGTTCTTTTAAGAGTTTTCACATATTAGATCAAGGCAGACTATTTGAAGACGTTCACTTCCAATTAGGCGATGGCATGTGGGGATGGCATGTGTGATCTGACTGGGATATACACAACAACATTCCCAATAGAAAAGCACATTTTTCTAGTCTCTGGGGCGCTTAGTGCATCTTTGACAAATGGTGTTTGCCCCACTATTTAACTTCCAAAACTGGTAGTTCAAGTTTGAAGATGTTCTTGGAGTCTACTTTATTTATCAGCACTCTTTATTTATCAGCACCTTAAAAGTCTTTAGTGTGAGACACTGGAGCAGAACAGAAGGCATCTGACTTGGAGATAATAAGCTTTTCCCCCGAGGTTTAAAGCCAGATTAAATTGGCAGTCTAGTAGTAGCAGAGGTAGAGTGATTGTCTGTCTTTTTTATAATCTGCCTTGTCTCTGAAGGTTTACCTTCCTATCTCGCATTAGACTAGCCTACTTCCTGTTGCTGTATTGTAGCTACTGTTTCTGGTTTCTATTGACTTTGTCTAACTGTGGCAGGCCTATAAATAGTTACCTGAGAGCAGAGATGAGGGATGGTGAGGTTAGGTAGCCTACATGAATTTGTTACCATTTTGTTTTGGCCGCTTCACTGTTGGCCCACCCACTTCCTAAACTAAGCTGGTCGCCCTCCCCTTCCTCCATTGTGGGTCTTTATTTCAGAAAACTGCCTCTTGCATCAGAAGGTTGTTGCAGTCTATAAAGGGTTAGGCTAATCAAAGGAGTACCTTTTATTTAGGCTAATTCATAGAAAACCTTCCAACTGTCTGCAACTAGTGACTAACCAACATTCAACAAGCAGTTTGCCTTTGTCGACCAGGACAGGTGCTATCAATTTGCTGTAATTTGTGCCAAATGTTTTACACATTTATTATAGTTTCTGTATGTGCCTCACAGGAGGTTGGTGGCAGCTTAAATTGGGAGGATGGGCTCGTGCTAATGGCTGGAGTGGAAAAAGTGGAATGGTATCAAACACATGGTTTCCAGGTGTTTGATGCCATTCCATTGACTCCGTTCCAGAAATGATTATGAGCCGTCCTCCCCTCAGCAGCCCCTGCTGATTTGCCTCAATCCTCCTTCCAGGAAAGATGCAGAACTGAGGGTGACTATCCATCCTCCCGGCCCGGTGAAGTGTGAGACTAAATAGCGTGTCGTGAGGAAAAGGGAAGAGGGACGATGGGGTTCGGACAGGACCTGGGGAACTCCCACGATGGGCTGTTGAAGCTGCAGGACTGGGAGCTGAAGCTGCTGGAGACAGTGAAGCGCTTCATGACGCTACGGGTGAAGAGCGACAAGGAGTACGCCTCACTTCTCCTCAACATCAGCCAGCAGGTGGACAAGCACGACAACTCCTCCCAGATGGACTACATCAGCAACGTCTCCAAGGTTAACACAAACACATATCAATTCAGAAATACAGATATATTCATGTATACAGTACAGACACAAGTGTCAACACAGACTACATCAGTAATGTCTTTAAGGTGAGATAAAAAATGGTGCTTTGGTGAACCTCTCTCTTTCGCTCCCTCAATCTCTCCCTCCATCCCTCTCTCTCGCTCCCTCTCTCTTGCTCCCTCTCTCTTGCTCCCTCTCTCTCTCTCTCCCCCTCCCTCCCTCCCTCCCTCCCTCCCTCTCTCTCTCTCTCTCTCTCGCTCGCTCGCTCGCTCTCGCTCTCGCTCTCGCTCCCGCCCTCCCCCTCTCTCGCTCCCTCCCCCTCTCTCGCTCCCTCTCTCTCGCTCCCTCCCTCGCTCCCTCCCTCGCTCCCTCCCTCTCGCTCCCTCCCCCTCGCTCCCTCCCTCTCGCTCCCTCCCTCTCGCTCCCTCCCTCTCGCTCCCGCCCTCTCTCGCTCCCGCCCTCTCTCTCTCTCGCTCCCGCCCTCTCTCTCTCTCGCTCCCTCTCTCGCTCCCTCCCTCCCTCTCTCTCTCTTGCTCTCTCGCTCCCTCCCCCTCGCTCCCTCCCCCTCTCTCGCTCCCTCCCCCTCTCTCGCTCCCTCTCTCTCGCTCCCTCCCTCGCTCCCTCCCTCTCGCTCCCTCCCTCTCGCTCCCTCCCTCTCGCTCCCTCTCAATCCGCTTCCTCTCTACCCCTCCCTCTCTTCTATCTTTCTCTTTTCTTCCTCTCCCATCTCTCCAGTCTTGGGCCCACATGGTCCAGCAGACAGAACAGCTGAGTCAGATCATGAAGTGTCACGCGGAGGAGCTGAACTCTGGCCCTCTGCACAGACTCACTATGATGATCAAAGACAAGCAGCAGGTTAAGAAGAGCTACCAGAGCATCCACACACAGATCGAGTCCGAGATGAACAAGGTACTGTATACACACAAACACACTCACATTTAGCCTAGTATTGACTTTATTTGTGGTGATATGGGGCATTGTTGACAGGGTGTTTCACACGTGTGAAAGAGGCACTTGTATTGTGGCTAAAATGCTAATCCTGCAGTTAGATCAGGACATGTTTGTTTTCTTTGACTAGACCAGGTATTCTCACACTGGGGTACACACAATAAAAATGTGAATCACATATATACACACAAAATATGTATGTGTATACATATGTGTGTGTGTGTGTATATATATTTATATACACACACACACACTACCGTTCAAAAGTTTGGGGTCACTTAGAAATGTCCTTGTTTTTGGAAGAAAAGCAAATAATTTTGTCTATTTAAAATAACCACTGCAAACCAGGACAATAGGATATTTTTTAAAGTACTGGACAGCTTTGTGACATCAAATGGACTTTGGTGGTCAAGATGTGTTGGTATCTGTACTGATGGTGCAAAATCCATGACAGGGCGACATAGTGGAGTGGTAACGCGCGTGCAAGCAGTTGCTCCCGACGCCACTTGAGTACACTGCAGCATCCACCGAGAGGCTCTTGCTGCCAAGGGAATGCCTGACAGTTTGAAAGACGTTTTGGACACTACCGTGAAAATGGTTAACTTTGTTAAAGCAAGGCCCCTGAACTCTCATGTATTTTATGCCCTATGCAATGATATGGGCAGCGACCATGTAACGCTTTTACAACATACAAAAGTACGCAGGTTATCAAGGGGAAAGTATTGAGATGTTTTTTTGGATTGAGAGACAAGCTTAAAGTTTTCTTTACTGACCATAATGTTCACTTGTTTGACCGCTTGCATGATGACGAGTTTCTCACACGACTGGCCTATCTGGGTGATGTTTTTTCTCGCCTGAATGATCTGAATCTAGGATTACAGGGACTCTCCGCAACTATATTCAATGTGCGGGACAAAATTGAGGCTATGATTTAGAAGTTGGAGCTCTTCTCTGTCTTCATTAACAAGGACAACACACAGGTCTTTCAATCATTGTATGATTTTTACTGTGTAAATGAACTCAAGCTTACGGACAATGTCAAATGTGATATAGCGAAGCACCTGAGTGAGTTGGGTGCACAATTACGCAGGTACTTTCCCGAAACGGATGACACAAACAACTGGATTCGTTATCCCTTTCATGCCCTGCCTCCAGTCCACTTACCGATATCTGAACAAGAGAGCCTCATCGAAATTGCAACAGGCAGTTCTTTGAAAATTGAATTGAATCAGAAGCCACTGCCAGATTTCTGGATTGGGCTGCGGTCAGAGTATCCTGCCTTGGCAAATCACGCTGTTAAGACACGGATGCTCTTTGCAACCACGTACCTATTTGAGAGTGGATTCTCAGCCCTCACTAATATGATAACTAAATACAGGCACAGACTGTGTGTGGGAAATGATTTAAGACTGAGACTCTCTCCAATACAACCCAACATTGCAGAGTTATGTGTATCATTTCAAGCACACCCTTCTCATTAACCTGTGGTGAGTTATTCACCATTTTCGATGGACAATTAAGGTTTTATATGTAAGAAGGTTAAATAAAGGGCAGACTTATTGATTATTATTATTTGTGCCCTGTCCTATAAGAGCTCTTTGTCACTTCCCATAAGCCGAGTTGTGACAAAACTCACTCATTCTTATGTTTAATAAATGTATCGTATAGTGTGTGTGTGGCAGGCTTATTACAATGATGTCAAAAAACAACATTTGAGAGTACGCTGACCCTGGTGCTAGAGGGGTATGCAGCTGGAGGTTGAATGTTTGAAGGGGTACGGGACTATAACAAGTTTGGGAACCAATGTACGAGAGGATGTGATGATGTTTCCGATATGATCTCTCCTAGGTGACAAAAAGCGACCTAGAAAAGTTAAAAGGCACCTACAGACAATTAACAAAGGATGCCCACAGTGCCAAAGAAAAATATAGAGACGCAATGGTGAAAGGTAAGAATTTCTCCTGATTATTTACAGAAAAATATACGTTTAATGTAATGATTCATAGTAGTGCAGTTTATCTTGGAGGAAATATATGAAGTCTTATTCGAGACCAGCTGAAGTGCATCAATACATTAGTCACCAAACCCTGCAGAGGGAGATCATATGACCGACATATCTTGGGCGGCGGATGATGAGGCACAACCATTTTAAACCTCCTCCAGACAAACCAGCAGTACAGCACTTGTTGGGTTTGTTTTCAGGCAAGGAGCCGGAGAAGGCGAGGGAGCGTTACGACAAGGCCACCATGAAGCTTCACAACCTCCACAACCAGTACGTGCTGGCGGTGCGGAGTGCCCAGCTCCACCAGGAGCACTACCACGACACCACGCTGCCCCTCCTGCTCGACTCCCTGCAGAAGATGCAGGAGGAGATGATCAGTGCACTGTGAGTGTGTGTGTGTGTGGCTCCAGCAGAGATTAACAAGGGATACACTACGTAAAGATTCATTCAATGAGCTTGAGAATATCTTGAAGGTTAAAGTAGATTAACAAGTAGATTGTGCTTTGCTTCGTTACGTCTCGACCCTTGGGTTGAACCCCGATGATGGTCTAAGGGTTGAAATGTTGAACACACTTGGGTGCATATGCCACTGTGTGCAGTGTTCCTTTTCTGCAGTGTCCATCCTAGACGTCCAGCAGCACACTGCAGGTTATGAGTCATCAGATCTGTGACGTAAACATTCTTTGGAAATTGTAATACGTAAATGAATAACTATTTGCAAGGGTTCTTCTTGGTGTCGCATGGGATTAGACCCCAGATGAGGCTTAATCCCATCATTTCATAGCGATCGTAGGATTACTAGGAGGCGGGGGCACCCTCTTGTTCAGAATGTCCTGCTTAAGCTGTGTTTTTAATCACAACGTTTTTTAAGTCTTAGACAGATGTTAATAACAGGAGAACAATTCAGAGTTCCTCCACTGAAATGATATTTCTGAACTGAGTGAGAAATACAATGGGTTTTAGAATGACAATGTGTCTATCCCTGTTCATAAACCCGCAGAGCTGTCCATCTGTGTCATCCTCGAGTCACGCAAATGTGTGTTTTTAAACCTTTCATATACTGAGCATACGCTTACCTCAATTTTAACCTTGATTTCTGTATTTTTTAAAAATGATTTTCTGACTGTTCCGTCATTTTCAGGAAGGGGATTTTGGAGGAATACAGTGAAATAACCAGTCTCTTAACTGATGAAATAGTGAAAGTCCACAAAGAAATCCACACCTCCATCGACCAAATTGATCCTGTGTCAGAGTATGAACACTTCATTGAGGTTCACAGGTAGGCTTTTAGTTTAAGGCCTTTGAAATGTTACCTTTTTATGCTTCAATAACAGTACTTTATTTCAATTTCTAATTTTGGTTAACATGAAGTATTATCATCTTCCAGGTCTCCAGAAACCAAAGAACCAAATGTAGAATTTGACGTTTCACTGTTGGAGGAAACCGAGAATCTTCAAGCAAACGAGATCCTATGGAACAATTTGACTGCAGACAGTTTACAAGCGATGTGAGTAGAAAATGTATGAAGGGAGGAGAGTACTGCCCTCATTAACCTTGTCTCGTTCTCTGACGTTTTGAAAAGGTGAGAGGAGGGTGCGAGGAATCAATCCGTACAGCATCTCCTATTAACTAAGGATATAGTGTGTGCCTCTGTTGGCTGACTGATTGTGTCAAAGGTCAGATACACTTTAATCCACTGTATCTCCTTCCGCAGGCTGAAATCCACATCAGATGAGCTGGGCCTCACTCAGCAGAGCCTACGCACCAAGGAGGATCTCATGCAAGACTTGGAAAACAAGCTTGATGAGTCCACCAAAACATGTGAAAAGAAGTCTGAGTACGTTGCTACCATAACAATACAGCTCTAATGATTCTTGCATTCTCGATAAGATTATCTCCCATAGCATGTGTTAGATGTTTTCCTCAATCTCATGGCTTTCAGTTGTACACGTGCCATTAAACAATAACAACAGAGCCCATTAGTGACTAGCTTAATAGATTCCAAGTTTGTCGTTGTTTCTAAGAAGCTCGATTGGCCATGATCTAACTCTAGGAGCATGAATGATGTGAAGGTTCATTGAGGCGGACAGGGTACAATAGACAGAGCTATGTCTGTAGCACAGGGCTCAGCACATATTTCAGGGTCTGCTGGATAATCCCCTGTAAGATACGATGATATTATCAGGCCTGTCCAGTCATCCCCATGTGAAGTCTCAGCTACAGGTGTGATAAAGGATGAGGACTGGTTGTATGGCCTAGGCTAGTTTTTATCCTGTCTGAAGTTCTCTTTTTGAAAACATTAATAAAGTGATTAGGACAGTTGAGAAGTTGTTTTTTGTGAAGAATTGTGCGTATAGGTTTTATCCCTTCTGTGGCAAGCATCACTTTTAAAAACGGCCCTCTGCTTCCACAGCAATGTTTGTTGGGTGTTTGACTAAATTGTTTTGAGTGAAATGTCTTCACACCCATTAATCAGAGCACAGAAACAGCTCAGTTGTTACACTGTAGGCTATATATCCCTCTGGTGGAACGCAAACTAGAAAATAATTTTCCACGTCCTTGTTCCGAGAGGTGGATTAAGTAGTTGTAATACTGTTTGATTTCAGACTAGCGCCAGAGCCTGACCTCTTTCTCTCTCTCTCTTTCCATCTCTGTCTCAATCTCTATCTTTTCACTCTCTCACATTGTCTCTCTCCATCTCTCCGCTTCTCTCTCCCTGTCTCTCACACCACACTCATTCTCTCTTTCCATCTCCCTCCCTCCATCAGTGTGGTGCTGCTGCTCAGTCAGAAGCAGTCTTTGGAGGAGCTGAGGCAAACGGTCCAGTTGTTACGCTGCACAGAAGCCAAGCTGGGCGCCCAGAAGGACCTGCTTGACCACAAGATGCAGGAGAACGAGGGCAAGGAGCCTCCCCCCATGGTCAACTACGAGGACGACGCGCGCTCCGTCAACTCCATGGTGAGTGAGTGGTTATTGTTGTGGAGTTGACCGTTGTTGGTTTTAGAATAGGAAGGATTTACTTGTCAAGTCGGAATCCAATCTGATATGTGATTGTGAACCATGGTGAAACGGAGAACATCAGTGTGGATTCCAGGATATTACTTCCTTTGTAATCAGAAGGAATGCAGCACTTTCCACTCACTGTCCTACTATGAACTTCTCTCTCTGACCTTTTCAGAGATACTGTATAGCGTCTGTTGATTAAATGTGTTTGCTTGATGATTTTGTTAGCCCTAGATACTTTTGCGGCTGATATTTACTTCTATACACTTACACATACTGGTACTGTGTCAGTTTACTGCTTTCTATTCATTGTATAGTAGTAAGCCAGAATGTTTCTTTGTCTTGTGCTGTCTCCATGAACATACTCATTCAGGCAAATCAGTGGGTTTTCATCTAAAGGACACTGTTGTGCTGTCTCCATGAACATACTCATTCAGGCAAATCAGTGGGTTTTCATCTAAAGGACACTGTTGTGCTGTCTCCATGAACATACTCATTCAGGCAAATCAGTGGGTTTTCATCTAAAGGACACTGTTGTGCTGTCTCCATGAACATACTCATTCAGGCAAATCAGTGGGTTTTCATCTAAAGGACACTGTTGTGCTGTCTCCATGAACATACTCATTCAGGCAAATCAGTGGGTTTTCATCTAAAGGACACTGTTGTGATGAATCTTTGAACTTTCATTAAAACAATTTTTTACTTTTCTCATCAATTGTCACTGAAATGTCGATCTAAAAATAGATGTATCTCTGTGTCAATCATGTTCCTGTTATAAACCAGCTCAGAAGAAAAACACTGATAAACATTGCATACCAGTTTTCCACTGGTTTAGTCATTTCAGTGAAATGGGAAACATGTTTCACCAACGTTGAGATATTTGGCTTTGAATGGGGCAGTGTATGAGTGTAAGATAAAAAGCATTTTGTTGACTGCAGTATGTGGTAGATGATATGGTGGTGCTGTTGAGCCTCTCAACTCTAGCTCTCTCTGCAGAGAGTTGGGTGAGCAGAAGAGGGCAGTGTAAGCACATTGTCATAGCTATAAACCTCTATACACTATAGTAGAGTGTATTCGGCTTGCTCAACTGTTTATTCTCAACACATTTTCAACCATATGTCTGTATTTTCAGGACAAAGGCAAAGACAGGACATCAAAGTTTGACACCTTGCGTCATTCCTTAGCCGGCATCCTCCGCTCTCCCAAATCAGTCCTTGGCTCATCATCGGTAAGTTCTGAAGTCTGTTAAAAAAACAGGTTTTAAAGTATTGTGTTCTTGTGTAGTGAGTGGAAACTATCCTGTGTGTTAGCAATTGATGTTCTTCAATAACACAGACCCCAAAACAAATCAGGGGGAGAAAAATAGGTTTATTTGAGAAGGACAAATCAAGATATTATGCTGGTAGGTAGATGTTCAGTCTCCTCTGTCCTCAGCATTTCTCCACTGAACAAAGGAACAGGGTGCCATTTATAACCCTACACCCTAGCCTGGGGTTTACTAATCAGAAGTCCTTGCAGTACCACTGGGCCAATGGCCAAATAACCAGTATCCTGCTCCCGACTCAATGTACAGACCAATGACAACGTGGTACACGTAGCTCTGAGTTCAGGAGTGACATTCCACAGATTCTAAAAAGCTGTTGAACTGAAACCCAACTCCTATTTACATTGACAATTCCCTATTGACCATTAATTCTAGTACTCTCATCCTCTGCGTTGTGTATTTATCTTCAAAATATTCTTATATGTGTATTATACATATTGCATCCAAATTGTGCCTGTTTGATCTGAGTGGAGTGACAGATCTTATAGCTCTCTTGACTGGCAATTGAACAGGAATTGATGATTGATCCCTAACTTTCATTATCAAATCATCATCATATCATTATATATCATCATGTCATATCATTCCATTGTGCGTATCCAGCAGTTTTTCGACGTGATCCCAACTAGTGAGAAGCCCCTGGGGGACCAGGAGTGGTACCATGGGGCCATCCCCAGGACCGAGGCCCAGGAGCTGCTCAAAGAGCAGGGAGACTTCCTGGTCCGGGAGAGCCACGGCAAGCCTGGCGAGTACGTCCTGTCTGTCTTCTCAGAGGGACAGCGGAGACACTTCATCATCCAGTTTGCAGACGTGAGTTCTACTTGTTCAGTTCTGAATAAACTAAAGGTGTTTCTTAGCCTGGTCCAAGATCTGTTTGAGTCATGTTTGGCATGACAAGGAGTTGACATGATGGCACAAACTGATCTGAGACCAGGTGTTTGTCTCATTGCAGAGCCACTAGGTTTCAGCAGTAAAAGAGACAAAATATAAAGGTGTAGTCAGGTATATTTGATGTGATGTGTGTCAGCCAATGGTTGCTTTGTGTCTGTTACTAAGATACAGAGACGAGAGATCACAGGCACCTTGGTGGAAACGGAAATTAATTGGCAAGGAATTCTATGGTTGATGTGTATTTAATTTAATTTGTTCAGATGACAGCTACTAGTAATTGCTTGTAAAGTTGTTTCCGTAACACAAAAGATGATGATTCGAAAAGCTTCCAACTCAACTTTGTAATTAATCAATCCCATGCTCTCTGCCTCCTCTTTGTCCACAGAACCAGTATCGTTTTGAAGGCACTGGCTTCCCGACCATTCCTCAGTTAATTGAACACCATTACACTTCAAAGCAAGTTATTACCAAGAAGTCTGGGGTGGTGCTTTTAAACCCAGTCGTCAAGGTAAAACATATTTCTTCTCCTATCTTTGTTCATACACCCTGTGATTCAGATCTAAAGTCAATGAGTGGTCTCACAACAGGGTTGGGAATGTAATTATTGCTAAAGCCATCAAGCTGTCATGGAGGCCTTTAATCACACTGTGAAACTCATCAACATGCTTAGGTTGTTCATTATCTTGTGGTGTTTGTGGCAGGAGGCTAATTGATGGTCAGGAATAAGCCCTTCTGACATCAACTAAATATTTTAGTTTGAATCAGTAAAGTGCTGTGATCACAGTTGAACAACTTTTTGTTGGAAGTTCTAACTATACTCTTTTTTTTTTAAATCAAACATAAAAATAAAAAATAAACTCCAATGTATTAGAATAGAGCTTCTCAGACGGTTACAATACCAGTTACAATACCAGGTTGTTCTCTTTTGAATCACAGTGATCATACTGTGCTCCAGAAGACGCCTTGCTATTTTACCCATTGACAATGGTAGTGATGGGGAAAAAATATGTGTAGTAAAATATCAGGTTATTATTTTTGACAACCTATATCGTATCGTTTTGACAATATGGCAATATAATTTTTGCGCTGGTTGGCTGTACCTGCACCAGAGCTCCAGTATGTTCTCCATATTCTTTTTAAATAAGGATCCAATTTGCTTTCAGCACTTTTATTTCCATGACTGATCAAAACTTGTTTTCTCATGGCTCTCATCCCTCAGCAGCAGACATATGGTGAGTGATGCGATTGGAACGTCGAATCGCAGTAAAATCACAGTATTGTATCGCAATACATATAGAATCGTGAGAATCGCAATACATATCGTATCGCCACCTAAGTATCATGATAATATCGTATCGTGAGGTCCCTGGCAATTCACTGCCCTAATTGACAGTATTAACTCCTGGTTTCCAGACCTGTATGATGTTTTTCAAAACACATTTCTCATGTATAATAGTGCAAATGTCTTTTTAATATCCGCTCTGTGTTGCAAAAATAGGCCAACACTGTCAATAGCCAGGTTTAATCATAGAGAAGACCTCGAGTCCTCTTCAGCTAGCCTGCTGGTGATGAACATAATGGTGTTTTAATTGCCTCAGCCATCACCAACACGGGGCTAATGGTTGTTGTCATTACTACTGTAATGGATCTGCTGAAGCCTAGGAATAATAAGTGTTTTTAAATGCTCTTTCTTCAAGCACTTCATGGCAAAGCGGTGAAATTTGACCATTAGGCACCACCTCGCTCTTGGAAGAATGCGATTTGGATTTGATCATTGTGTTATTGGATGAGACTGGCCATTGGAATGTTATGTTGAGCTGGGCCAAAGATGGAAAGACTTTGAAATTATTTTCCCTTCTCTGATGTTTTTGAGGCATCAAGGTCTTTTGTGGTTGATTTTTTTTTTTGTAATTGTGCCTCGGATTATAGTAATTCTGAATATAAAGTAGTCGGTCGGTGCTCCAATGTTACACAGTAGCTTTTGTATGGTTTTCATTGTACTGTTTGTGGATGTTCTGTGTCTTGTGTTTACAATTGCCTATGTTTTGTTCCATCTTTTGTAGGATAAAAAATGGATACTCAACCATGAGGATGTTACTCTTGGAGAGCTTCTTGGCAAAGTGAGTGATTTTAGATATCCTTTTCATTTTCACCACATCTGTAGGACAGATATTATCTTGGATTAGTTTTGACATTCATCATCATTGATGTCAATATATGTTTGATTACACCAACTTCTGTTACTGTATCTCTGTTTTTCTTTGTTCTTAGGGCAACTTTGGTGAGGTATTTAAAGGAACATTGCGGGACAAGACTCCTGTGGCAGTCAAAACATGTAAAGAGGATCTTCCACAGGAGCTGAAGATTAAGTTCCTATCAGAAGCCAGGTTAGATGACAAAATCACATTTTTATTTGTCACATGCGCCGAATGTCCTAGTTCCTATCGAGCCAGGTGAGAGGATCACATGTCCCAGTTCCTATCAGAAGATGAAAATGTCTGCTGTCAATCATTTGCAGGTCCCATCGAGTACCTTGAAACGTCTGTTCACTCATCTAACATTATTTCACTTCACACGCTTTTAATCTGGTGATTAGAGATTTGACAGTTATGTAATTACCTCATACTGGTACTTTCTTGATCTACAGGATCCTCAAACAATATGACCACGCAAACATTGTGAAGCTGATAGGCGTTTGCACACAACGACAGCCTATTTACATTGTGATGGAGCTAGTGTCAGGTAAGTCCAGTAGCATAACTTTTTAGGACTCAATTGTAGTGTGCAATTTCCAAAGTAATTGTGTTTACAACACTGTGTTACAAATGTGAATATACATTTTATATCCTATTTGAAGGAGGGGACTTCTTATCGTTTCTACGGAAGAAGAAGGAAGACCTGAAGACCAAACAGCTGGTAAAGTTTTCATTAGATGCTGCTGCAGGAATGGCTTACCTCGAGCTCAAAAACTGCATCCACAGGTATGGAGATCTTCGCCTTGTTTTAGCGTTGTCAACATCAATCTGAAATATTGTATGTTTGTTCTTCTCCATAGAGTATTCCAACTAGGGCTAGGCGACATAGCCAAAATATCATATCACAATATTTGTTCAAATTTGTGATGGTATTTTATGTTTTTTAATATTAAAAGTTCTAAATATACTTGGAGTAGTTTATAACCCTAGGGTGGCAACACAGCAATTGTAAGTGATTTCAATTTGGCTTTCTTCATTCTCCATATACAGTTCATTCCAACTTCAAACAAAAATCATGTTCAGTGTTTTCCTCAATTTCTGCATTTCCTACACTTTTGTTATCATTTCCACACGTTGCCACGCAGGGCTGCATGAAAAGGACAAAAATCTAGGCCTAGTTAATTTGTGAACTGTTGGAATCGTGGAAATATAATGATTATTTAAATTTTATAGTTGGAATATAGTGGGCAGCACCTTGAATACATTGTTGTTTGACATGAGAACGAATGAATAAAACAGGGATGAATTATTGAGAGGGAAGGAACCAAAGTGTTTCCAGGGGAATCTAATTAGATGTTACATTGCATGTTTTCTGTCCTCATGTAGCTAGCTAACATATGCATGCTTCGCTTATAGAGAGAAATAGTAATGGCATCTTTTTGTAGGCCCTAACTCAACCATGGCTCGTTGGTCAAAGCCTATGGGGAAATTAATGGAGTTTTTGAATAAATAGGGGTGTGAACGCTAAAACGTTTAAACAAAGTTGGGATCCTTAGTGTTAAGAAAAATCCCTAAACGAAAACAATGTTTTTTTTTCTTCACTTAATTAAAATCAGTTATCACAAAACATTATTTTCTTGTTATAGCCAAAAGGCTATAAAGGCCTGGGGAAGTTGTGTAATTCACATAAAACCAGAGAGGAAGAGACTACTTGGTGTATTTGCAAGGTTTGTAAAACAAGACATTGCGAGATGCAGATTACCAAAACATATGAGCACGCTTTTGCCTTCTGCCTCTCTCTCCTTTACTCTGGCTTGCCTGCTCTGTCTCTTCGCTAAGGCTGCAAGTGTGTGTTCAGTCTAGCGGTCATACATATTTAATAGTACCGTTATTCTGCATTGTAAATTGATGTGGAATCTTTCGAAGAGTCGGCAAATTTTCTGTTATCGTGTTAAAGGAAAACCCGATGTTGCAATTTAAACGGTAAGCAAAATTGTCCCTTTGTCACATCTCTAGTGGTAAACACAGGCTTAGGAGATATACGTTTTGTTCTATGAGTTCATCTTCATCAGCTAACGTACATTTTTGTGAATTTTGAAGCATTTATGTTCTTAAAAAAGCACAAAGCACACCAATGCTTCATAAAGATCACGTTAACTGACTGATATTATCTCATAGAACAAAATGTATAAGATCTCCTAAGCCTGTGTTAACCTCAGACCTTATTTTGGGGGTTTATCCAAAAAAACTATTCTTTGCCCATAGGGATGGCTGAATGAACCAGAGGTAACTCATTTCCGAGTTTTAGGACTAAAAGCTGGCGAACTCTATTCCTCTCTGATTTAGACGATGCCGTTGCACAAACAACATGCTTGTCTAGACCTACACCAGCACTGGTACCAAAGTTTGATAACTAAACCAAGATAGACCACAGCCCGTTGTTTCAAATGGGAACACATAAGTCATAGTTGGCAGAGCCAAGCACGAGCTTGCGAGATCCTATTAGCTCATTGTAGCGTACATTTGCATATTTCTTTTAGGGAACGCCTACTCTGAAGAACGCGTTCTGGACTCCTTCTCGCCATGGACTCCTTCTAAACATCGCCATTTTTTTTTACTTTAGGGTAAAGTTGACAACTTAGTCCACTCTGTTCGTAACAGATTCTAGTTTTGGGAACAGAACTGTGTTGAGATCAAATGTTTAATCGAAATCCAGCATCTCCCACTGCCTGACACTTGGCTTCGTAGAAACGCTAAGCGGATACATATACATCCGGTGAAATATCTGTTTACCATGCTATATTAGCTAGCTATGTTTTCTGATTCTCTAAGTACATTTAGCAAGCTAGCTAGCAAGCCAGCTAATGAACAATTAGTGGCTAACACAATTGATTTTATCCACAAGGCACAACTTGCTAAGAAAAGACAAACTAGCAGACGGTAGTTTGCAGGCAGTAAGGTACACAAATTAATAGGGTAACTATAGAAAGCTTGTGGTAATCAGCATTGTTGTCACCAATATCTTGTTGCATCTATCTGACCATGCAGACTGCAGAGTGAATGGTAAGAAAGTGTTCGTGACTCCGTGGTTGAGCAACCACATGCTCTCCCTGAGTGACGGGGCAGGGCTTGGTGTGGGAAGCAGGAGGACAGGTAGAAAAGAAGACTCAAGTAGAAAACGGAGTAAAAGATAAAAACGGACAGAGTTGCATATCACATTTAACAAACCAAACATTGAAATACCATTATAGATGGTAAAGTAAAAGCCCAAACCAGTCCATGCATTAATACTGGTATGTAGTAAAATACGATATACAGCCCTAATTCCAACAAATAGCCCTATCTGTCTAATGTTCAAGAGATTGCTCATGCTTTGAATAGTATTTCAGTTAAGTTCTTATTTTTACTTCTATATATGACACACAACTTCATACATGAAGCTATTCTTAACCTAGCATGAAGCCTACTAGGCTGGTCATGGCTCACGTCAACACCATAATCCCAGAATCCCTAGTCCCACTCCAATTTGCATACTGCCCCAACAGATCCACAGATGATGCAATCTCTATTGCACTCCACACTGCCCTTTCCCACCTGGACAAAAGGAACACCTATGTGAGAATGCTATTCATTGACTACAGCTCAGCGTTCAACACCGTAGTGCCCTCAAAGCTCATCACTAAGCTAAGGACCCTGGGACTAAATACCTCCCTCTGCAACTGGATCCTGGACTTCCTGACGGGCCGCCCCCAGGTGGTAAGGGTAGGTAACAACACATCTGCCACGCTGATCCTCAACACGGGGGCCCCTTAGGGGTGCGGGCTCAGTCCTCTCCTGTTCACCCATGACTGCATGGCCAAGCACGACTCCAACACCATCATTAAGTTTACCAATGACACAACAGTAGGCCTGATCACCGACAACGATGAGACGGCCTGTAGGGAGGAGGTCAGAGACCTGGCAGTCTGGTGCCATGATAACAACCTATCCCTCAACGTGATCAAGACAAAGGAGATGATTGTGGACTACAGGAAAAGGAGGACCGAGCACGCCCCCATTCTCATCGACAGGGCTGTAGTGGAGCAGGTTGAGAGCTTCCAGTTCCTTGGTGTCCACATCACCAACAAACTAGAATGGGGGTAGTGCCTTTGGCTAAGCTTCCTACCATCCAGGACCTTTATACCAGGCGGTGTCAGAGGAAGGCCCTAAAAATTGTCAAAAACTCCAGCCACCCTAGTCAGACTGTTCTCTCTGCTACCACGCGGTACCGGAACGCCAAGTCTCTAGGTCCAAAAGGCTTCTTAACAGCTTCTACCACCAAGTCATAAGACTCCTGAACATCTAATCAAATGGCTACCTGGACTATTTGCATTGTCCCCCCCACCCCCATTTTATGCTGCTGCTACTCTCTGTTTGTTATCTATGCATATAGTCACTTTACCTCTACCTACATGTACATATTACCTCAATTCCCTTGGCTAACCGGTGCCCCTGCACATTGACTCAGTACCGGTACCCCCTGTATATAGCCTCACTACTGTTATTTTTTTGTTGCTCCTTAATAATTTTTATATTACATTTATTTATTATTCAGTTTATTTTAGTAAATCATTTTTTCATAACTGCATTGTTGGTTAGGGGCTTGTAAGTAAGCATTTCACTGTAAGGTCTACACCTGTTGTATTTGGTGCATGTGACAAATAACATTTTATTTGATTTACTAATCTAACTGAATTTAAACCCCATGAAATGTCTTCCCCTCTGTAATGCCAGAAGGCCCCCTAAAGTAAGATATGTGAGGGGACAACATGTATCTCTCTCTGCTTAATGCAGTTTACAACACTGTCACCTTTGATGGTAACACACCAAGCCCTGAGCCATATCTCTCTATCCAGGCCAATTTGAGATTGTGTTTTCGGGTGAAAACTAGTATTTCCAGCAAGGCAGACAGTCGCAAGAAGAGAGAGAGAGAGAGGTGCTGCAGCTGCAATCAGTCTTACATTTATCTCAGCACAGCGGGGCTATCAAATCATCTCCGGTGCATTGCTCTTACTTATCTCACCGGGGCCAGTCTCCCTGAGTGACAGCCTAATTTAGCCCAACTCTGTGGCTCGGTGCCGGCAGTCAGCAGAAATGACAGGAGAAGCGCTTTGAAAGATACCGGCGTAGCTGTAGGCCTCTTCTCACAGAGGGGCTGCAGATGAGAGCTATGAAATTGAAATGGGAGGGATGCAGGGTGCAATGTGTCCTGCGAGTGTGTACACATGGACGTCGCACCCACGCATATACGGGGCATACACACTTTCACATACTTACACACACAACCCTGTAGTGTACACACACACACACATACCGGGTCATCCCAGCCACCTGCAGCAAGGCCAACCAAATCTGGTGGATTACTTTTGTCTCTGCAAAGTAGAAATGTTCACATGATCAGATTACAGACAGTATGGTGACCTTAACATGGACAGTGGTAGTGGAGCTCCCCATCTGTTAAAAATAGGGTTGGTTTTAGGTGTCCTGATTGCCTACTATTTCAGTCATTTATTTCATGGCATATTGTTAATATGAAAATGTTAATGTCCTTGATGAGTATTTTTTTTAAACTTTTTTTTAACTTAACACTTATTTGTCTTAAAACTGCAATGTTGGTTAAAGGAATGTAAGTAAGCATTTCACTGTAAGGTCTACACCTTTGTAATCGGCACATGTCACAAATAAACATTTGTCGGAGGAGGATGGAGGGAGAATGGAAGTGAAATTATATTATTATCCCTCCCCCTGTCCATCCTTTAGGGATCTGGCGGCTAGGAATTGTCTGGTGGGAGAGAGCAACCTGCTGAAGATCAGCGACTTTGGGATGTCAAGACAAGAGGACGATGGGATCTACTCGTCGTCTGGCCTCAAACAGATCCCCATCAAGTGGACGGCTCCAGAGGCTTTGAATTATGGTAAACTGGAGGGCCTTTCTTTTTCACCAATTTCTTTATCAAAGCTCCAAATAGATTTATAGGTTAACGGCAACATAGGCCTTACCCCTCAAAGGGTAACTACTGTAGAAATAACTCTCAATAACCATGTTCTTTTGGGAGTATATGATTTGTAGCTCTGCAGGAGGTAGCATAGTTTGATCAATTCTTCTTGATGACACAGCATTTCTTCTTCAATACTTGATGGCTGAGACAGTGGGGTTGTGTTTGGTCGTTGTTCCAGGGAGATACAGCTCGGAGAGTGATGTGTGGAGTTTTGGCATCCTCCTATGGGAAACGTTTAGTCTAGGAGTGTGTCCTTACCCAGGGATGACCAACCAGCAGGCCAGAGAGCAAGTGGAGAAAGGTAAGAAGACATCCCTCCAAGGGTTCAGTGTTGTGTTGATCTCCCTTATTGCCAGCATATCTCTATTAGCCTGGTAGCCAGATCTGTTTGTGCTTTAGCCAACTCCTCTGTTGCTTATTGTCAGGCCAGAAGACAGGTGTATGTTTTCCAGTATTTTTTTTAACCTCTTGACAAGCTCATTCATAAGTGAACCCTCCCTCAGTCGTCAACAGATTGTACCTTACGATTGTTCCTGTTGTGAGGGTCTTGCTAATGATATAAGACGGCACAACACTACATGGCCAAAATTATGTGGACAGCCATTCAAATTTGTGGATTATGCTATTTCAGCCACATCCGTTGCTGACAGGTATTAAATTGAGCACACAGCCATGCAATCTCCATAGACAAACATTGACAGTAGAATGGCCTTACTGAAGAGCTCACCTTTGCAACAAGTCAGTTTGTCAAATTTCTGCCCTGCTAGAGCTGCCCTGGTCAACTGTAAGGGCTGTTATTGTGAAGTGGAAACAGAACGGGATCACCTAGCACGTAAAAATCGTCTGTCCTCGGTTGCAACACTCACTACTGAGTTCCAAACTGTTCCAAACTGCCTGTGGAAGTAACGTCAGCATAAGAACTGTTCGTCTGGATGAGAGAACTCAAAGGATTACTTTAAGGGGTTGTCTGTCTCATTTTGCATTGGAGTTGGCCCTATAGAGACAATTACTTTAACTACAAGAAGTCATGAAGAGAACTGCGTTGGATGGTCATTTGTTCTCTAAACTTATACCCCTGATTATACTGCCTCGATCCATCTTAGGAAATTAAGTGACATTTTCCCTCTGTCTGTCTCCCCCCCCCCCCATCTTAGATTACAGAATGTCCTGTCCAACAAAGTGCCCTGAGGAGATTTACAAAGTCATGCAGAAGTGCTGGGAGTACAAACCTGAAAATCGGCCAAAGTTCGCCGATCTTCAGAAAGAACTGGCCTCGATCAAGAAGAAATAGCAGCCTGGTAGGGGAAGGTGGACCAGGTCATGTCATCACATCCAGGGGATCACCCCCTTACAACCTGAGAGAAACACCACAGAACGTTACAGCCTTGATGCTACTTGTCGTGATTGTACTCACGATGTATACTTTGTCACAAAATCACTGTGTTATTTGCCTAGGCAACTGTTTTGAGCCATTATCAAGGAGAGAGATCTCTGCTTAGCTTGGATCATTGTCAAAATATGACAGTATTATTTTTTTTAAACCTGGTGTTCCTTTATTTCTGTTCCTTTCTCTTATTGAACCTCTGCAACTAAAGGTGTTTTGAGACATAACCACGCAAACATGTGTACAATAGATACAATTCATCATGCTCCATTGCACTTCTGTCGTTTTGCTATTGGTCATCACTCGGGCATAGCCACGATAATGAGAAATGTCACAATTTCTAGTTTTTTTTTTTAGGGCCCTGAGTTTGGTCCTGTTAAGGTTAGATGAGTAATATGACTTGAAAATGCAAAGCAGTCTGGTGCTCCGTGTAGCCGTGCAACGTCTAAAAAAGACTGTCTAGATGCACTCCGTAGCTCATTTCAGTCTTCAGAGACAGATGGGGTTTGAGAACCAGTTCCTACCCAAGGACGTAACAGTTTATACCTAAGGGTATAGTGTCTGTTTTTGTCTCGAGCTTGACTTTTCAACATTCAGCAAGAAGTTTTTTCTTCTTCCTGTGAAGTCTTATTGTGATGTGACAGTTTGATTTGAGATCTGTGAATCATTTCTGTCCTAAGATTTCGTAAAGTATTCTCTTTTTGCCCACTATTTAATGTAGAAAACCTTTGAGTAAAACATACAAGGATAAGTGCAATTTGTGACACCCTTTTCCTATAATTGTTTGGGCTTTGTAATGTAGAAATATTGCAATAAGGCCATTTATTTAGAATTAATATAATTTCACTTAGAATTATTAAATGTTTCAGACCCTCCAGAATGCTGACTATTTTCTACGTTTTGGTCTCTGTTGTTACAAGCTCAATACTCATAATTTGAGAATTAGAATGTACCATAACTGTACTATCTGACTTGAAATGTGAATTTAGCATTTTGTGTCAAAAACAATCCGCTTTTACATAGCTACGAGAGTTTTAAGGAGCTCCATTTTTCATGTATTCATTTTTGTGGTATTTTTTTACTTCCATTTAAAAAAAATAAAACTACTGTTCTAAATCGTTGATAGACATGCATTCAGCAATGAACAGTGAACTTGTTTTCATTAAGTATACTTCGGGCCAGGAGTTGTATCTGACCATGCGACATGACCAAGAGAGAACTCTGGGGCCTAGTCTATACCTATGGTCTACAGTTTTCCTGGCAAGGTAATTCTCCGGTCCCTAATATAGTATATTCGCTATTCCAGCCACTCCTGTATGATGTAATTTCTCTGAGGGTGCCATGTTGTTTCTGTCAACCAAGCTCCTTGCCATTTGTGCTGATAGCCCAAGCGTGTCTTCAAAAGCATCTTCTGTGAAGTAACACGTCACATCCATCCATCAGTTTCACTCCTATTAGAATGATGGAACTCTTGTCTTTCAAAAAACATTCCTCCTGTATTTTGTAAATACTTGTAGATGCTATAACTTGTATTTTATGCAAATGTAGGTCACATTTTGTGTGTTTCTCTATTGGAAGTGTTTCTTCCAATGATTTATTCGATAAAGAAAACATTTTCTATGTTTTGCTTCTGAATCTGCATGATTGTTTGTACATTTTTTAGTATATGTATAAAAGATTTTTGGAAAAATCCTCTTTCCTATCCATTATACAATGTCTCCTGCTCATCTATCCTGTATCCTCATCTTACTGTGTCACAAATTACACCCTATTCCCTATATAGTGCACTTATATGCCAAAGGTAGTACATTATATGGCGAATAGGGTGTCATTTGAGACACAGGCTTTGGTTCGTTGACAGGAGTAACAGTTATTTTCTTCATTTCTCCAGTCAAATTACCTCCTGATATTTAAAGAAATGTTTTGCAACCTAGTAAGAAAAAGGTGTAGAATGAATAGGCGAAGGGAGCTTACATCTTAACTACTGGTTGATGAGCACAAGATATTTCTGTTTAACACATTTGAAAAGCATACACCTTTTTCAGTAACTCTTATTTATTTGAAACACTTAAATAGTATGAGTATTTTATATTAATTTGTCTCCTGTTAGTGTATTAAAATATTTGCCAGTTTTTTGTTTTTATAGAATTTGTTCTATGGTTAAAATTGTTTTCTATTTTTATTCTTCTCATGCAAAGTGACAGTCTAGATTTCCCCATGAGTAGTTAAAAATCTGCTCTACATTACTGGCCAATACATGATACAGACCATTATTACACTTGTGTTGAATGGAATTGTCTTTGTCACTCATTTGTTTTTGAGTGAAAGTGTATTTAAGCTTCACAATTCAATGTGAAAGTATTGTGCTGCATTAACGTTAGCATTCCGGTATGTACTCCAAGACCAGCTTCACAGCATTTGAAGGTGCAGTGCCTTCGAAAAGTATTCATACCCCTCAACTTTTGACATTGTTACGTTACAGCCTTATTGTTTAATGGATTAAATAAATCCTCTCAGCAATCTACACACAATAACCCATATTAACAAAGCAAAAACAGGTTTTTACATTTTTTTGCCAATTATAAATAAACAACTTATTTACATAAGTATTCAGATCCTTTGTTATAAGACTTGAAATTGAGCTCAGGTGCATCCTGTTTCCATTGATGATCCTTGATTACTCTACAACTTGGAGTCCACTTGAGGTCAATTCAATTGATTGGACATGATTTGGAAAGGCACACAACCGTATATAAGGTCCCACAGTTGACAGAGCAAAAACCAAGCCATGAAGTCGAAGGAGTTGTCCGTAGAGCTCAGAGACAGGATTGTTTCGAGGCACAGATCTGGGGAAGGGTACCAAAAATGTCTGCAGCATTGAAGTTCCCAAAGAGCACAGTGTCCTCCATCATTCTTAAATGGGAGAAGTTTGGAACGACCACCACTCTTCCTAGAGCTGGCCGCCCGGACATACTGAGAAATCGGAGAAGGGCCTTGGTCAGGGAGGTGATAAAGAACCCGATGGTCACTCTGACAGAACTCCAGTGTTCCTCTGTGGAGATGGGAGAACCTTCCAGAAGTACAACCATCTCTGTAGCACTCCACAAATCAAGCCTTCATGGTAGTGGCCAGATGAAAGCCATTCCTCAGTAAAAAGCACATTACAGCCCGCTTGGAGTTTGCCAAAAGGAACCTAAAATATTCTTAGACCATGAGAAACACAATTCTCTGGTCTGATGAAACCAAGATTGAACCTTTTGGCCTGAATGCCAAATGTCACGTCTGGAGGATACCTGGCACCATCCCTACGGTGAAGCATGATGGTGGCAGTATCATGCTGTGGGGATGTTTTTCAGCCGGCAGGGACTGGGAGACTAGTCAGGATCGAGGGAAAGGTGAACGGAGCGATCCTTGATGAAAACCTGCTCCAGAGCGCTCAGGACCTCAGACTGGGCCGAAGGTTCACCTTCCAACAGGACAACAACCCTAAGCACACAGCCAAGACAACGCAGGAGTGGCTTCAGAACAAGTCTCTGAATGTCCTTGAGTGGCCCAGCCAGAGCCCGGTCTTGAACCTGATCAAACATCTCTCCAGAGACCTGAAAATATAGCTGTGCAGCAACGCTCCCCATCCAACCTGACAGAGCTTGAAAAGAATGGTAGAAACTCCCCAAATACAGGTGTTCCAAGCTTGTCGCGACACCCAAGACTCAAGGCTGTAGTCGCTGCCAAAGGTGCTTCAACAAAGTACTGAACACTTATGTAAAGTTTATAAATTACCTGTTTTTGCCTTTGCCTTGTCATTATGGGGTATTGTGTGTGTGTAGATTGATGAGGATTTTTTTTTTTTACATTTAAAAAGCTGTAATGTAACAAAATGTGGTTAAAGTCAAGGGGTCTGAATACTTTCCAAATGCACTGTATGTGCATTGAGATTTTTTCCTAAAGCATATTGTTTTTTAATGTGTGTGTCAGACTGTAATTTAAAGAGCTGGGATATTTATTGCCACAACAGACCTTATTGATTGCACTTTTGGCCATGTTAAAGACACACAGACACAATAGTACTGTTGTGTTTAGCCCAACATGCTTCCCTATGAATAAAGACCATATCTAAAGTAACAAGTGAACAATGCACTGGATTTGAATGAGTATCACATTATTATAGTTAGCCCATATTATGTAGTAAGAATTACTGTAGCTAGTGTGGTTGTATTTGAAAAATGTCCTTAAATGTGTTTGCTATTACACACCTGTATGCCCCTTGTTAGATTTAGCTTTCACAATCATGTCCTGTCATTGTTTATACTGTGTACTTGCAATAAAAAACTATTGGCTCTTTGAATTCAACAGATCATGTTATTTCTGATTTGGGAAGGTGGAGAAATTAATATACACCATTATCTTTGAAATCCTTATTCAGAATACAAATATTTGATGATCCGCTTCCATTGTGAGAAATAACGGTGGTGTGCTAAACCTCTTGTGGAAACAACTGAATGGCTTCTACAGTGGATGTATACAAACTCTTCGTAAGGAAGTTATTGGTTTTGATAGTTCAAGACTTAGCCACACTACAGCCTTTATTGAACACGGGAACCAAAATGATTTTGAAGTTAGTACAATGTGAGGTACATAAGCAATGCTTTCATCTGTATTAAAAAAAATGTGCAAGTAAAATCTGAAATGCTTTAACGAAAATCTAGGATAAACAAAAATTGCAATTTCCTAATTTCATATCCTTCATTAAAACATACATTCGTAACAAAGACTTGACATTATACAGATAATATTTTCTCAGAAAATAAGCCTGAACTGTCTCTCGGACATAAATCTTGAACATGTGCAGAACTAATTCAACAATCTCATTCATAGAGTTACATTGCAGAGAGCGACAATGAAAGAAAAAGTAATAAGAACTATTTTTCATTGAAGCGTTGCAGGCCTCTTTTCTGGCTGTGGATTCACCGCATTCCGGCTGCGCTGTGATTGGACGGTGGGATGTCCTGATCCGACACAAACGAGGTGTTAGCAGTGGTCTCCGTGACAACAGGCGACAGTATGTGACGACAGACAGGGCAAGTCCCAGACTAGAGAGAAAAGATACCATAACAGTCAGTATAAACATTTCCATATCATCACTCAAAATACATTGACACAGACCAGGAGCTAGACTGAATATAGGCTGATGCCACCACCCTCATCACATTTAAATGACATGCTTATGTGCAGTACAGGCCATGTACATGAAGGCTTTAGAAAGGAGAGTCTGAATGGGCTTCACAATAAGTTATTCTCCACACACAGAGGCCCTCAGACAGTCACACATACCTTTTGGAGCCAGAGAGTCACGCAGATCTTGTGGAACATGTGGTGGCACGGCAGCTGGGTTGCAATCTCGTCTTTGACGTACTCACCACAGCAGATGGCACAGCAATGTTCTTGACCTAGAGAGAGAAAGGAAAGAGAAAGAAAGGCGAGAGAGAGAAAGACAAGGATAAAGACAGAGGCGCACAAGAAGAACTAATCATAAGTGTCCGAGAGTGGCGTTGGGCCATTTGTCACTTCATGTTCTGCAGCCCCGGCCTCATCCACTCTGTTCTGTATTCACAGCCCCACACGTTTACATTCCATCAGGCTCCATTCACTCGATCCACAAGCACACAGTTGGAACCGCTCGCTCCGACATGGCATGACAAATGGCGGCCATCTCGACACCTGCTTACCGGGGACACACGGCGTGTCAAACTTGACGAGATACCAGACACATTTACATTATGTGCCCATCATTCATATAATGCATTGCTTTACGCACGGCGAGTTATTTCTTATCGTGACACCACATCGCCTTTCTTAATCAACATTGGATCAGTAACAGCAGAATATTTCCATATGGAATGCGTCGATGTGTTGAGACAAACAGCCTGCTGAAGTCTTTATGATCCATTTCATACAGACTAATGAGCACAGTGCTCTGCATCTATATTTTACAGTCTATATATTAGCAGCTGGTTTCTTTCAGTGTCAGTCTGGACTGGATTGCCGGTCCAGCCGGCAAATAGTAAAAATGAGTGCAAGACTGAGGGTGGGGATTTACAGAGTGGACAGTCCCACTAATCACGTCTTTTGATCCTGATACAAAAGGCACTCCATGTTGGTATTAACCACTGCATTAGCTAGGCCATTTACATTAGTTAGCGCATGTCAACATTAAAATAACAAATATTACTCCTTCCACCACTGGAAATATGGTTTTGCTTGATCTTTTTCAAAGAGCAATGTGAATTATGACATTGATGGAATCCTTGAAGGTATTGCACATTTAGCAGTATTTCACTTCTTACACCCAGAATGACAGTCTCTTGTTGCCAATGCTAAAATGGGAAATTGCACACAGCCAATTCAAAGGAAGCAGAGGGAAGGGCTAGTCTGTTTGCTAGAAGACCACAGTGGTAGGACCAATGTGAACTTACCAGTGGGGTCCTCCAATATGGTGATCTGAGGCAGACACTCTATAATCTGTTCTGTAGCCGGAGGGTGGGCCTGCTCCACATCAATGGCCAGGGACTCCAGGTGGGCTAGAGCTGCCTGTGAACCACAACAAGAAAAACATCAGGTGCCAACATCCCTATGTATTTACATGGAGGCGTACAATGTAATTAAAGTGTAGGTAGGTAAACATTGTTAAGAATGGGTCTTCGTGTTGCACAAGACAGCAACAAGTTATTAGTCGTATGTACAGGATATGCATGGTATACATCGTCCAACGAAATGCTCACTTGCAGTTTCCTTCTGGACAATGCAACAACAATAAGAAAAATAAAGTATATTCTAGCATAAGTATTATACAGGAAGGCACAATTTATAGTACAATATTTACACGAGCAGTATAATAAGTCTGGTAGCAGCAGTTGAGATGTGTGCTAAGGTGGGGAGAATCAGAGCAGGTGGTCAGTCCAGTTCATGTGTTCAGCAGTCATGGCCTATAGATAGAAAAAGTTTGAGGCCATTGATATCAGGACTCATGCTCCGATACCGTCTGCCCGACGGTAAAGGAGTGAACAGCTCATGGCTGGGGTGTACGAGTTCCTTGATGCTGTGTGCTTTCCTCAGCCACCGTTTCGAGTAGATGTCCTGGATGGGTGGGAGCATGGGCCCAGTGATGTATTGGGCAGTCTTCACCCTCCGCTGGAGGGCCTTGCGGTCGTGGATGGAGCAATTCCTGTACCAGGCAATGATGCAACCGGTCAGGACGCTCTCGATGGTGCAGCGGTAGTATTTGGAAAGGACCGCCTTAGGAAGTAGAGACGCTGTTGTTGGTCCATGACAAGTCCTTGTGATGTGGACGCCAAGGAATTTAAAACTTGTATCTCTGTACTACAGTCCCATTGATGTGGATTGGGCAATGTTCCCTCTGTTTCCTTAAGTCAACAATAAATGATTTTGTTTTGCTGACGTTGAGAGAGAGGTTGTTCTCATGACGCCACAATGCCAGTTCACTTACCACCTCCCTATAGGCTGACTCATCGTTGTTGGTTATCAGGCCTACAATCGTGGTGTCGTCAGCAAACGTGATAGAGTTGGTGAAGGGCAAAGTTCACGCAGTCGTAGGTGAACAGGGAGTGCAGCAGAGGGCTGAGGAGGAGTTGTTGCCAATTCTCACAGCCTGTGGTCTGTCCGTCAGGAAGTCCAGGATCCAGTAGCAAAGGGTGGTGTCGAGACCCAAGGCTCTTGAGTTTGGTGTCGAGCTTGGAGGGAACAATAGTGTTGAATGCTGAACTATTGTCAATAAAACAGCATTCTCATGTAGTTGTTCCTTTCCTCCAAAATGTGTTACTGCCATCTTCCGTGGATCTGTTGGAGCAGTAGGAAAATTGGAGTGGGTCCAGTGTGCCTGGCATGCTGGCTTTGATGTGGGCCATGACCAGCCTCTTGAAGCACTTCATGATGACAGAGGTTAGCGTGACGGGGTGTTTGTCTTTGGCACTGGGACGATGGTCTCCTTAAAGCAGGTGGAGACTACAGCCTAGGCCAGGGACAGGTTGAAGATGTCCGAAAAGACGCCCGCCAGCTGGTCAGCACACTCAGAAGATGCAGCCAAAGATGCCTGAGCCGGCGGCTGTGATTCTTCACACTTGAGTTTCTCACGTCAGCCTCGGAGAGCAGAAGCACCTGGTCGCCCGAAGCAGCGAGAATCTTCCTGGATGGCTCTGTATTGTCTGCCTCGAAGCAAGCATAGAATGTGTTAAGTGCATCTGGGAGGGAGGTGTCAGTGGGTACCGCACAGCTGGATTTACCTTTGTAGTCTTTGATAGTCTGTAGTCCTTGCCACATGCGAGTGATTGGACGTACATCAATTCAAGATTGAGTCTATTGTCTTTTTGCCTTCCTAAGTCGGAGTTCGTTCTGCTGACATTGAATGCTGCAGTACAGGCTCTCAGCATTGTACGGATATCTCCGTTCATCCAGGGTTTTTGGTTGGAGTATGTCCGGATTGTTATTGTGGGTACATCATCAACAAACTTCCTAATGAAGCCTATGACTGACAATGTATATTCCTCAATGTTGATGGATGAGTCCTGGGTTGATGAATCTTTGAACATATTCCAATCAGTATTCTCTAAACAATCCTGCAGCATTGAGTCTGCCTCTGTCCAGCACCTCACTATTCTCTGTGTTGGTGGCTCCCTCGAGTTGCTGCTTGTAGGCGGGGAGTAGGAACCAAGAGACGTGATCTGATTGGCCGAAGTGGGGGTGATGGAATGCTTTGTACGCATCGCGGATGTTTGTGTATACATGGTCAAGCACGGCAGATCCTCTTGTGGGGAAGGATACATGTTGGTAATATTTTTGGAAAATTTGCTTTAGACGGGCTCGGTTCAAGTCACCCGCGACAATGAAGACTGCTTCCGTGTGAGAGGATTCTTGCTGGTTAATGATCTTGTACAGTTCGCTGAGTGCCACCTTGGTGTTTGCTTGTGGCGGTATGTACGCAGCTGTGATAACACACGTGAATTCCCTCTGCATATAGTGGGGTGGGCGGTATTTTAGCATCATAAACTCCAGGTCAGATGAGCAGGAGCTCAATGTGTCAACATAGGATGGCACAATCTTGAAAAGCACACTAAGCAAAACGTTGAGATGGAATGGTGAACAAATATGATCCTAAGACCTTTCTGTCTGCACTTATGTGTCATGTGGACTTGATTAGAGTGACTCGTGTCATAGTAAGAGTCTAGGGTTTTAGCCTTACCTCCATAGCTTGGGCCAGACGCTCTTCAAGAGCCATGTATGTGAGGAGCTGAGGATCCACATAGGAAATAGCCTGGGCCATCCCAAAGCCCTCTCCAAAGTCATCTAGCAACCTAAGATCAAGCAAAAAAAAAATATTTTTTTCAGATAACGTTATTCCTGGTCAGGAAACCTCCTGGCCCTCCATACATCTACCACGTTGCAAATGTCAATGCATCAAAGTACATTACAGGAGTAAAACGTCAAACATTCTACACACCTCCAGAAAACAATCACAAAATCATGATATATATATATATCCATCTATCTCTCACAATTTGGAGTTAAAACTCCAAATTGTTCCCCACCTCCACTCAGCGTCCAGGTCCTCGCTCAAGCTGGAGTCATCCTCCAGGTTGTTGTTCCCATCCAGGATGAAGAGGCCTGGGTGGACAAAGTGACTCATGCCATCTGGGTCTTCGTCACTACTGCTGCCCGTCTCCTCGTTGTACATCAACCACGGTATCTCTCCCTCCTCCAGAGGGGTCGGCTCCCTGCACAGTGCGTGCACACACACACACAGACGGGTTGATTTCATTGGACACCAGACTGAAGAAAACTGACAAACAGGGAGAGACCTGTCCAATAAGAAACAATCATTTCCATTTTGTGCCCTAAATGGACATGACCAACTTTTCACCTTGCAAATGAGAATCAAAAATACACTGCTCAAAAAAATAAAGGGAACACTAAAATAACACATCCTAGATCTGAATGAATGAAATATTCTTATTAAATACTTTTTTCTTTACATAGTTGAATGTGCTGACAACAAAATCACACAAAAATTATCAATGGAAATCAAATTTATCAACCCATGGAGGTCTGGATTTGGAGTCACACTCAAAATTAAAGTGGAAAACCACAATACAGGCTGATCCAACTTTGATGTAATGTCCTTAAAACAAGTCCAAATGAGGCTCAGTAGTGTGTGTGGCCTACACGTGCCTGTATGACCTCCCTACAATGCCTGGGCATGCTCCTGATGAGGTGGCGGATGGTCTCCTGAGGGATCTCCTCCCAGACCTGGACTAAAGCATCCGCCAACTCCTGGACAGTCTGTGGTGCAACGTGGCGTTGGTGGATGGAGCGAGACATGATGTCCCAGATGTGCTCAATTGGATTCAGGTCTGGGGAACAGGCGGGCCAGTCCATAGCATCAATGCCTTCCTCTTGCAGGAACTGCTGACACACTCCAGCCACATGAGGTCTAGCATTGTCTTGCATTAGGAGGAACCCAGGGCCAACCGCACCAGCATATGGTCTCACAAGGGGTCTGAGGATCTCATCTCGGTACCTAATGGCAGTCAGGCTACCTCTGGCGAGCACATGGAGGGCTGTGCGGCCCCCCAAAGAAATGCTACCCCACACCATGACTGACCCACCGCCAAACCGGTCATGCTGGAGGATGTTGCAGGCAGCAGAACGTTCTCCACGGCGTCTCCAGACTCTGTCACATGTGCTCAGTGTGAACCTGCTTTCATCTGTGAAGAGCACAGGGCGCCAGTGGCGAATTTGCCAATCTTGGTGTTCTCTGGCAAATGCCAAACGTCCTGCACGGTGTTGGGCTGTAAGCACAACCCCCACCTGTGGACGTCGGGCCCTCATACCACCCTCATGGAGTCTGTTTCTGACCGTTTGAGCAGACACATGCACATTTGTGGCCTGCTGGAGGTCATTTTGCAGGGCACTGGCAGTGCTCCTCCTGCTCCTCCTTGCACAAAGGCGGAGGTAGCGGTCCTGCTGCTGGGTTGTTGCCCTCCTACATCCTCCTCCACCTCTCCTGATGTACTGGCCTGTCTCCTGGTAGCGCCTCCATGCTCTGGACACTACGCTGACAGACACAGCAAACCTTCTTGCCACAGCTCGCATTGATGTGCCATCCTGGATGAGCTGCACTACCTGAGCCACTTGTGTGGGTTGTAGACTCCGTCTCATGCTACCACTAGAGTGAAAGCACCGCCAGCATTCAAAAGTGACCAAAACATCAGCCAGGAAGCATAGGAACTGAGAAGTGGTCTGTGGTCACCACCTGCAGAACCACTCCTTTATTGGGGGTGTCTTGCTAATTGCCTATAATTTCCACCTGTTGTCTATTCCATTTGCACAACAGCATGTGAAATGTATTGTCAATCAGTGTTGCTTCCTAAGTGGACAGTTTGATTTCACAGAAGTGTGATTGACTTGGAGTTACATTGTGTTGTTTAAGTGTTCCCTTTATTTTTTTGAGCAGTGTAGTATGCACTGGAAATGTAGGCTATGCAGACAGGTATTTATTTATGTGTATTGTTGTGAATTGTTAGATATTACTGCACTCCTGGAGTTAAGAACAAGCGTTTCGCTACACCCGCTAAATATGTATGCGACCAATAACATTTGATTTGATCAAATGATATACATGTACAGTAGTTTGCATATCTTAGCTAGTTAATCATCAAATCATTATCCATGGGAATGATTCAGCCTACCTCAACTGATTTAATTTATTAATGTAAGACCTTGCTTGGAGACTGTGCTGCTGTGGCACTTGTTATTCCAGCCCACACCTTGGTTCCACATCACAGCATTAACACATGGCGGTGTCTGTCTGAGGGTTGGCTGTGCTTACCAATGACATTATACACTATAGAATATATAGTATACATTAGATATACATACAGTTAAATGCACTTGTCCCTCAGTCCCAATTTCAATACTTCCCCATTTAACTACTCATATCTGCATTACTCTAGATTAGTACATGCATTTAGGCCACTCCCAAGCCATTGATAGCATTTATCATAAGTGACCGTATAAGGCTGTATTATGCTGCAGTTATCAGGAGTGACCCGTATAAGGACTCTGGAACAGTGGAAACGCATTCTCTGGAGTGATGGTGGTGCTTACTCAGGGGGCAGGCTGAGCTCGGGGACTTCCTCAAGACTGCTGTTGTGCAGTTCGTCCAGGCCAGGCAGCGTCACCCAGCTCTCCTGACTGGAGCCACGCTCCTTCTCCAGGCCAGAGTCCGACGTCCACAAGGCTGACCACTCCCCCTCGCTGCACTCCGAGCTGCAGACACACACAACACACACATGCGTCAGTCCACCTAGTAAGCACCCCCACCTAATCTGCTTAGCAGAGAGGTCTCAGCAGTAAAAACACAAGAGCTTCGCTAGCAACCTCCGCTTCCTCAATCCTCAGTTGACACTATCAGGACAACAGACAGCTTCGTGTTCACACTTTCACAGAAAGGCAACAATAGGATTATGAGTTGCAAAGTCAATGATCATCAGAGACCTAGAAAATGCTTTGTCTAACATTTATGTATAATTCCAAATACAGATAAACTATAGTGGAATGTTTAACTGATATTTTCCTTTCACAGAAATCAGACACTTATGATTAGATCCCACTGACCATTATATATATATATATATAAATACACACACGGTTTTGTACTATTTTACTACAATCTAAGAGCAATAAAAGGGTGATATGTAAAAATGACAATATAAAGGTATACTAAACCTTTCCTCAGCCTTCATGAAAGGAACACCCGTCTCATTGAAGTCCTCCAGTTCTTCCCAGATGTCCTTTTCATCATCAGAAATAATTTTGCTACAAGCTTCTCCATATTCACCCCTCCTCTCGATAGTGCTAAGCCCATATGAATCAGTCTGAGGGTAATCAAAGAGAAACTCCTGGTTTGGCCTTTCCGTTTGTGTCAGGAAGAATGGCGGTGCGGACACACACTTGGTCTTGCTGGCCTGTTTGGCTGAGCCACAGTGTGCCTCCTCGCCATGAGAACTCTTCCACTTCTCCAGGTGTGTTTCACTAGACTGCTTACGAATTTTGGGCCTAACCACCATCTCTGACTGGGTCCCCCTCTGGTCGTCGTTCCCCAGCTCAGCAGGACCTTTGGGGCCAACAGTTGCTAGCTCCTCTGGTGTTCGGAACTCAGTGCTGATTTCCGGGTGATCTGTTCTGTTGTGTTCTGATATATTCCACTCAGGAGGGATTTCTTCTGTGTTAGAATCTGATCTAGGATCTGTTCTAGAATCTTTCACTGACTCAGTGTCTCTGAGGGAACAGTCTGTCGTCCCTTCACTAGATTGTGTGTACAAATACGAGTGCAAACCGCTGAGATAGTCAAACTCTTTACCCAGCTCGAAGATCATGTCATCCAGTCTTTTCTGGAGACCGTGAGACGTGTCTGAACCCTGTCCCCCCTCCTCCTCGCCGCCACTACTGTCCGGCTCGTAAGCATCAATATTTACAATGCTCAATATGCTGGAATTAGAAGGGTTGCTGTCCTCGTCCTCGGGGATAGGCCATGCACTAGCTTCTGCACTTTTCTTCGAGCCACCATTTTGGTCCTGGTCTGAGGCTACAGGTTGGTCACTCTTTTTGTAGTGGATGGAGTGGGCCTCCGATGACTGCCTAGAAGTTGATTGTTTCTTGTGAGGAGGATCTTTGCCAGATTTGATTTTCACCTCTGGGTGAACCGAATTCGATGAGACAGGAAAGATGGCGTGAAGCATCGAGGAGATGTTTCCTTTTGAAGCTAGAACGGAGAAAGGCATTTAGTTACAGCTAAAACATCTACTATTACCATGACTTGCCAATACACAACTATTATACTTGCTAAATACTGACATAGCATGCAGCAGCTCCAGCCAGCCACCATTTATGGAGCAGATTGGGGTTTATAGGCTTAGCTGCTCACACTGAATTCCATGTCACAGGATAAATGGATCCAAACCTGCCCCGGTGCAGTACTTATTCACATGCTGCTGCTCACTACAGGAGTTGCTTAGTGGTCTGCCATGATGTCAAAGAAATAATAAACATAACTTTAATTGATTTGTTGACCTTGATATCATGTAGAAATATAGGCCTGACTCAAATGGCCTACAAGCTTGTCCCTCAGCTATTCAATACACTGCAAATGGGACTTAGTCGTATTTATCTATTGCACTGTCAACGTACATATGGAATGCGCTCTATGGACACCGTCCATTTCCGTATCGGGCCAATCCTCCACGCTGGCTGGGTTCCTGTGCTTGGCAGAGGTTGGACGGAAGCTAACGTATGCATGCCTCCTGCCGTATCGCCTTCCTGTGATTGTCTGATGTCCACCAGGTGGTTTGGGCCAGGCTGGCTTGCCAGCTTCCTGACCCATCACTACAGAGAGAAAATAACAACATTGAAACACAAGGCGCCAAATTAAAAGTTGCAGAGAGTGACTGATGGTTTAATCGAACCTGAAAGTAGACCTACTGGGTGATTCCATGCCACCAAAGCCAAAAATATTTTTGGTATCTCAGATTATTCTGGCAATTCTCACATAGAAACTTAATTGAAAGGAAGAATGTTTGACATGCTTTCTACATTTGCATTGCAAAAAACATTTTTTAGATCCTGATGAAAGTGACTTCAGCCCTAGAGTACAGTCGCTAAGTATTAACAACCCTTCCCTTCTCACATTGTTATGTTACAGCCTTATTCAAAAAATGTATCAAATATTTTATCCCCCCCCTTCAATCTTCACACAATACCCCATAATGACAAAGTGAAAATAAACAGAAATACCATATTTACATAAGTATTCAGACCCTTTGTTATGAGACTCGAAATTGAGCTCAGGTGCATCCTGTTTCCATTGATCATCCTAGAGATGTTTCTACAACTTGATTGGAGTCCACCTGTGGTAAATTCAATTGATTGGACATGATTTGGAAAGGCACACATCTGTCTATATAAAAGGTCCCAGTTGACAGTGCATGTCAGAGCAAAAACCAAGCCATGAGGTCAAAGGAATTGTCCGTAGAGCTCCAAGACAGGAGGCACAGATCTGTGTTGAGGCACAGATCTGAGGAAGGGTACCAAAACATTTCTGCAGCATTGAAGGTCCAAGAACAGTGGCCTCCATCATTCTTAAATGAAAGAAGTTTGGAACCACCAAGACTCTTCCTAGAGCTGGCCACCCGGCCAAACTGAGCAATCGGGGGAGAAGGGCCTTGGTCAAGGAAGTGACCAAGTGCCCAATGGTCACTCTGACAGTAGTGATGCACCGATATAACATTTTTGGCCGATACCGATATTTTCCTTGCCAAAAAACCTGATACAGATAACCGATATTAAAAAAATTTGCGTCCTTTTAAGCATTCTAGTACAGTTAAATAGTTAAGACACACACAGACACAGAGGTCTAAGGCCCTGCATCTCAGTGCAAGAGGCTTCACTACAGTCCCTGGTTCGAATCCAGGCTGTATCACATCCGGCCGTGATTGGGAGTCCCATAGGGCGGCGGCGCACAATTGGCCCAGTGTCGTCTGGGTTTGGCCGGGGTAGGCCGTCATTGTAAATAAGAATTTGTTTTTAACGGACTTTCCTAGTTAAATAAAAAGGTTACACACACACAGATCAAAAAGTTATTGTTGGCATTTACGTATGTCCCCATTACCAGTAAAACATAATCAAAACCTATTTCTTTCACTTACTTGCTGTGCTGTTTCATTGTTCAGTCGTTTCATTCTCAACCAGGATTTCATCATACATGTCAAGCAGTGACGTTTCAGCTGTCTGTCCGTGGCTTCTCTTCCTCGGTGCCCACTGTCAATGTGTCCGTTTCCATCTTGTCCAGCTGTGTATGTAACATTTCACGTAAACCCTGTTTCTTGTCTGCATCGAAGTAGAAGTCCTTGTACATAGCGTCGAGCATGGTGGCGACAGAGTAAAGAGAGAATGCCACCGAACCACTTGTTCACAGCCTGTGTCGGCAGTTTGTTGAGCAGGCGTTTCAATGACAGAGGGTATCACGTCTGCTGCAGGCTTATTTCTCGAGTTGTTCAAATGGAGCTAGCTAGTGTGTTCATGTTTCCAAGTTTCAAACGTGTACAGATACATCCTTGTTTAAAACCTCATCCAGAGAGCTCAGGACCTCAGACTGAGGCGAAGGTTCACCTTCCAACAGGACGACACTAGGCACACAGCCAAGACAACGCAGGAGTGGCTTCGGGACAAGTCTCTGAATTTCCTTGAGTGGTGGCCCAGCCAGAGCCCGGACTTGAACCTGATCGAACATCTCTGGAGAGACCTGAAAATAGCTGTGCAGCGACGCTCCCCATCCAACCTGACAGAGCTTGAGAGGATCTGCAGAGAAGAATGGGAGAAACTCCCCAAATACAGGTGTGCCAAGCTGATAGCGTCATACCCAAGAAGACTCAAGGCTGTAATCGCTGCCAAAGGTGCTTCAACAAATTACTGAGTAAAGGGTCTGAATACTTATGTAAATGTCATCTCAGTAAAAGTAAAAGTACACATTAGCAAAAATGTCTAAAAACCTGTTTTTGCTTTGTCATTATAGGGTAGTGTTTGTAGATTGATGAGGAGGAAAAACAACTTAATACATTTTAGAGCAAGGCTATAACATTACAAAACCAGGAAAAAGTCAAGAGGCCTGAATACTTTCCGAATGCAATGTATACATGCCTCCTGTAAGACCCTATGATCTGTGAACTGTACATGATGCAGACAACATCTTGGTGTCATAATATTTATAGTGTGCTCTAACATATGGAGTAGGGGTCGACCGATTAATCGGAATGGCCGATTAATCGGGGCCGATTTCAAGTTTTCATAACAATCGGAAATCGGTATTTTTGGCCGCCGATTTGCCGATTAAAAATAATAATAATAATTTACACCTTTATTTAATCTTTATTTAACTAGGCAAGTCAGTTAAGAACACATTCTTATTTTCAATGACGGCCTAGGAACGAGGCAGAACGACAGATTTTTAACCTTGTCAGCTCGGGGGATGCAATCTTGCAACCTTACAGTTAACTAGTCCAATGCTCTAACACCTGATTACATTGCATTCCACGAGGAGCCTGCCTGTTGGCGAATGCAGTAAGCTAAGGTAAGTTGCTAGCTAGCATTAAACTTATCTTATAAAAAAACAATCAATGACTGTCATTGCTCCAATGTGTACTTAAAACCTGTTGAGGATAGAGGGCGCTATTTTCACTTTGGGGAAAAATCGTGCCCAATTTAAACGGCCTCGTACTCTATTCTTGCTCGTACAATATGCATATTATTACTATTGGATAGAAAACACTCTCAAGTTTCTAAAACCGTTTGAATTATATCTGTGAGTAAAACAGAACTCATTTTGCAGCAAACTTCCTGTCAGAAAGTGAAAAATCTGAAATCGAGACTGTTCCAGGGCCTCCCTATTAACCTGTTGAGGATGGGGGCGCTGTTGTGACTATTTATGCTAATCGTGTAATTTTTGAAACGGCTTCCCACAAAATCCTTGATCGTACAATATGCATATTATTATTATTATTGGATAGAAAACAGTCTATAGTTTCTATAGGAGTTGAAATTTTGTCTCTAAGTGGAACAGAGCCCATTCTACAGCAATTTCCCTGACATGGAGTCAGATTTCAGAAATTTTGGCCACTGTTCTGGAGTCAGTTAAAAGGGCACTGTTATTGCTATGACTATACGGACACTGCTTACGTCTTCCCCTGGATGCCTTTACGTGATGACGATTTGAATGGGGTCGATTGCGCGTTCACAGGCCCTATAAATAAAAAAACCCTGTAGGTAGGAGCTCCTTTGCAGCTGCGTAATGCGCGTGGAGGACATCGACCTGCTATTTTTCCAAGCGTTAGTTTAGCCTGTTATATTTTTCCGGTCATGTTTTTACTCGTTATAGGAGTTAAAAACATCATAAGGTAGTTAATTTAAAGCGTTTTATAGCAATTTATATCCGTTTAGTGCGATTTTGGGACATTTATTTCTTTAACGCTGTGAATAGCTGGGCACGCTTCCAGTTCATCCCGAACGCAGTTGGCATTTCCACATGGCAAGAGGACAGCTTTCCACCAAAAGACGATTACTCCCAAGAAAGGATCCTTTGCCCAAGATACTGATGGAAGAACAGCTCAAAGTAGGACATTTTTATTATGATAAATCGTGTTTCTGTCGAAAAATTTTAGTGGCTTAGGACGCCATGTTTTTTGACGTAGCTTCGCTTGGCGCAAACTGTATTGAAAAGTAAGGATAAATTAAAAAATGTAATTCCGCAATTGTATTAAGAATTAAATTGTCTATCAATCCCTGTCCACCCTATATTTTTTAGTCACGTTTATGAGTATTTATGTATAAGAGTAGATCACTGTCTAAGTGGCGCAAGGACATTTTCTGACCAGCTGAGCTACATTTCACATTGTCTAACCATGATTTTGGTGGCTAAATATAAACATTTTCGATCAAACTCTATATGGATTGTGTAATATGATGTTACAGGAGTGTCATCTGAAGAATTCTGAGAAGGTTAGTGAAAAAATTAATATATTTTGGCGATGTTGACTTTTATCGCTCACTTTGGCTAGAATCAATGCTGGGCTGCTATGTGCTATGTGCTATGCTAATATAACGATTTATTGTGTTTTCGCTGTAAGACACTTAGAAAATCTGAAATATTGTCTGTATTCACAGGATCTGTGTCTTTCGATTCGTGTATGCTGTGTATTTTTACGAAATGTTTGATGATTAGTAAGTAGGTAAACACGTTGCTCTAAGTAGTTTTTCTATTCCATTTGTGACGGTGGGTGCAATTGTAACCTATGCCATCTACCTGAAATATGCACTTTTTTCTAACAAAACCTATCCCATACCATAAATATGTTATCAGACTGTCATCTAATGAGTTTTTTTCTTGGTTAGGGGCTATAAATATCTTAGTTTAGCCGAATTGGTGATAGCTACTGGTGTTGGTGGACAAATAAAAGATGGTGGATTATGCTAATGTGTTTTTAGGTAATAGATGTACATCTTTACATATTGTGTCTTCCCTGTAAAACATTTTAAAAATCGGACATGTTGACTGGATTCACAAGATCTGTGTCTTTCATTAGCTGTATTGGACTTTAATGTGTGAAAGTTAAATATTTTAAAAAAATATTTTTTTTGAATTTCGCGGCACTGGTTTTTCAGTGGGGGTGGGGGGGGAGTGCCGCTAGCGGCACACTCATCCTAGACAGGTTAATTTGCTTGAAATTTATGACTATACATGCACTTCATACGCCTTCCACTAGATGTCAATAGGCAGTGAGCGGTGAAATGGGGTGTCTAGCTTTCTCTGAGGTCAAAAGAGAGGTCTTGGAATGACATGACCCCAATTTCCTTTGTTCAGGAAGACGCGGGAAGGACATCAGCATTGGCTTCTGAAAAGCTTTCGTTATAGACGGCTAATATCTCCGGCTTTGATTTTATTTGATAAATGTGATAATATCATCGTAAAGTATGTTTTTTCAATATAGTTTTATCAGATTATTGAACATTTTTCGGGAGTTTTGGCGTGTTCCGTTCTCTGCGTTTGGTGACGATGGACAGCTTCGCGCCACTTGGCTAGTTTTGGTTGCTAATTCAACAGACGAAGAGGACATTCTAAATCCAAACAACGATTATTCTGGACAAAGGACCCCTTGTACAAGATTCTGATGGAAGCTCACCAAAAGTAGGACCCATTTATGATGTTATTTCGTATTTCTGTCGAAAATGTTTAGTATTATTTTCCGCCCAGATTTTGGGCGCTGTCTCGCTATAACGTAAGCTGTATGTCGTACTAAAGTTATTTTTAGAATTCTAACACGGCGATTGCATTAAGAACTAGTGTATCTATCATTTGCTGTACAACATGTATTTTTTAGTAAAGTTTATTATGAGTTATTTGGTCAGAATAGGTGAGTGTCAGAAAATATATCCGGAGATTCTGGAAAATTTGCTACGTTTTCACAATGTATAACCACAGATTTCAGCTCTAAATATGCACATTTTCGAACAAAACATAAGTGTATTGTATAACCTGATGTTATAGGACTGTCATCTGATGAAGCTTATCAAGGTTAGTGAAAAATTATATATCTTTTGCTGGTTTTTTACGATCGCTAACCTTTACTGCTGATAAATGGGTTGTGTTTTTGGCTATTGTGGTAAGCTAATATAATGCTATATTGTGGTTTCGCTGTAAAACACTTAAAAAATCTGAAATATTTGCTGGATTCACAAGATGTTTGTCTTTCATTTGCTGTACACCATGTATTTTTCATAAATGTTTTATGATGAGTATTTAGGTATTTCACGTTGGTCTCTGTAATTACTCTGGCTGCTTCGGTGCTATTTGTGATGGTAGCTGCAATGTAAAACTATGATTTATACCTCAAATATGCACATTTTCCGAACAAAACATAGATTTATTGTATAACATGTTATAAGACTGTCATCTGATGAAGTTGTTTCTTGGTTAGTTTGGTTGGTTCTTGGTTAGTTTGGTTGGTTTTGTGCAAGCTACCTGTGCTGTGAAAGAAATGTCTGCTTTTTTGTATTTGGTGGTGAGCTAACATAAATATACGTGCTGTTTTCGCTGTAAAACATTTTAAAAATCGGACATGTTGGCTGGATTCACAAGATGTTTATCTTTCATTTGCTGTATTGGACTTGTTAATGTGTGAAAGTTTAATATTTCTACAAAATATTTTTTGAATTTCGCGCGCTGCCTTTTCAGTGGAATGTGGGCGGAGTTCCGCTAGCGGAACCCCTGTCCTAGACAGGTTAACCATAAACATCAATGCCTTTCTTAAAATCAATACACAAGTATATATTTTTAAACCTGCATATTTAGCTAATAGAAATCTAGGTTAGCAGGCAATATTAACCAGGTGAAATTGTGTCATTTCTCTTGCGTTCATTGCATGCAGAGTCAGGGTATATGCAACAGTTTGGGCCGCCTGGCTCTTTGCGAACTAATTTGCCAGAATTTTACGTAATTATGACAACATTGAAGGTTGTGCAATGTAACAGGAATATTTAGACTAATGGATGCCACCCGTTAGATAAAATACGGAACGGAATAAACGTTTTGTTTTCGAGGTGATAGTTTCCGGATTAGTCAAAGGTATATGGTTTAGAGAGAAATAGTCGACGCGTTATAATTCCTGTAATAACTTGCGGCTGAATTTGAAAGGGGTTCCTTCGTTATTTTACCGTTCATGTCTTCCATAGAGAATGTCTTGATCTACTTCAAATAAGGTCTGTGTTTCGTGCAGGCTTAAACCGCCTCAACGTTTTGATACCCGTGTAAATCTCACTAGGATAAGGTAACGTTTGTCAACATATTTTCATAAATCCACTCTACAAAAAAAATGATCTTCGCTTATATTTAGCCAATATTGATCAGAGTTACCTTGTCCTATGGATATCTACAGTTATAAAATTGCCACGGTGATGTAAGCTTACACGAAACACAGACCTTATTTTAAGTGAATCTAAAAATATCCTATGCAATAAATGAAGGAACCGCTTTTCAGATTTTGCTAGGTGTCATGGGAATTATGACTCACACTTTGGTTGTCAATTCTTACCATGCCCATTATTAAAATAGGATTTCCTGCATATAGAAATTAAGGTTTTTGTTTTCAACATTCATCACAGGTAACTTAAACTCTATTTTTATTCAAACAGTTGAGAGTATTTGTCTCCTAAGCAGACTCTTCAGTATCATTGTCACTTCAGAGCTGTGTGTGTGTATTTATGTATTATATTAAGTTAAAATAAAAGTGTTCATTGTTCATTCGGTATTGTTGCAATTGTCATTATTACAAAAATGTGTGTGTGTGTGATATAATATACATATTTAAAAAAAATTTTTTTTTAAATAAATCGGCTGATTAATCGGTAACGGCTTTTTTTTACCTCCAATAATCGGTATCGGTATTGAAAAATCATAATCGGTCGACCTTTAATATGGAGTATGTCTAAATTCTGAAATATAATTTCACATTAACTTTATTCACTCAACATAAAAAAAATATGCATGTTAATATCCAGGTTGTATCACAACCGGCAGTAATTGGGAGTCCCCTAGGGCGGTGCACAATTGGCCCAGCGTCATCCGAGTTTGGCCAGTGTAGTCAGTCATTGTAAATAAGAATTTGTTCTTAACTGACTTGCCTAGTTAAATAAAACATCTCAAATCAAAAGTATCCTTTTTGATTTTGTTCATTTGAAGACATCGTTTGGAACAATATACTCTACAAGTACATCAGCTTTCCAGTGGGCTCACTACTAATTCTGAAGATTTGATAAATTTTATAAGCACCACCAACACAGTGAATGGGAAAATGGATTCAAAGGGGACTCCCTCTGCTGGTAATTTGTTGAATGTTTAATCCTAAAGGAGGGCTGTGATTGGTTAATGACCTAATTTCTATGTATAAAATGGGTCATATCATTAAAAGTGCCATAGCACTCACTCTGGAAATTTGACATGTTTGAAGAGTATATTATCACAAATATGTCTAACAAATAAGCTAAATCAAATGGGGTACTTTTGAGATACGTATTTATTTATGTTGAATAAATAAATTAGAAACATTCAGAATCTAGACATAGTCCATATTGTCAAAATAAACCTATTGTCTAAAAAGAGTTAGTGTGAGAATAACTGCATTTTTTTATAGCTTTGATCCAGATACAAGAAACACTGCTGCAAACCATAACAGTTGTTGAGGCCTTCTTAACACTTAAAAACAGTCTGGAAAGTTAGCAAATAAAAGCAAAACAACAAATAGGATTAACATGACATGAAAGCAAAGTAAACATTCATGGACTTGCTAAAACAATTGTTAAACTAGCTACAGATGTGACCAAAATTGACATGAAAGGGGAAGAAGGTTTTATACTACCAAATTCAGTACTAACAGTTAAATTATCCCAACAAATGATAGGCCTATATGAAGCGATTTCAGTGCCAACAAAAATTGCATTTGAAATCCATATTTTTTTTTATTTGTATTAGGATATTGAATAATTTTGAATTTGTAATGCACAAATTGAATCATCGAATTCAGAAATGTAACTTTCATTCCATGATTTGAAACTGAATTGAATAAATATTGCATTTCATTTTAAAATTCAATCCTTTCAATATTGATATATTCGATTTCAATATGGTAGATATTGCATTCATGTCTGTATCAAGTTTACAACTGATAAACTTGAAATTATCAAAGTTTCATATATAAACATCGCAGATGCATTCATATTCAGTTATAAAATTCGGCTCATAACATTTAGATTCAAAACCAAAGACAACATCCTGGAGAACAGAGAATCAAACACTCACTGTGGTAAACAAACTTCTGGCCGTTTCTGAAGCCAATGTGGCATGTTTAATTTATTTCCTTCCAATGAATTTGGCTCTAGGATTTGAACCCAGCTATTATGACACCATTCTTGAATGCTAAGACTCTCTGGCGCATTGGCGTGCCTTATGTTCCCCTCTATGATGATCACAGGCTGCGTTAGAAGGCCCCCATAAGAATATAGTTGAAATGCCCTGTCATAGCCCTTCCACTCCCTATTTAATCTTGCTCTTGTGACGGTTTATTTATCCCAACCTGCTACGTGAATTATCCTAAACTGCTGCGTTAATTAGCCTAACCTGATACAAAAAGTCAAATCTGACGTTAATTTGACAAGAACTAGATTCCTTCTAGCCATGACCCCTTGGTGACTGACTTAGTTCGAACCTGGTCTCCTGCATGTCACAAGACTGTAAAGGACATCAATTTAGTTTATACAATTATTTTACAAACTAGCTTGATCGCGAGCTAATAGCAAACAAACACTTTGTTACATTTAAGCAAACTAGACAGCAATGAAACGGAATAGGCAATAGCGTAGCTAGCTACATAATTGTTGAAACCGGCTTGCCATTGTTGTCTAGCTAGCTTGGTTGCAAAGTTGTTTTACTGACGCCATTCGCTAGCTAGATAAATTGCACAGCACTCAAGACAAATAGCTATAGTTTACGATAACAGTAGTCAATCTAGCCAGCTGGTTATGTGGCTGCTAGTTGACATATTAGGGTGTATTTTCAGAAAATAAATTTCGTGTTTAGTACACGAAAAAACCCTTGGCCTTGGCCTAACGTTAGCAAGCTAACGGTAACGTTATCGTGTTATGCTGGCTAGCTTGTCAAAAGAGCTTCTTCCTCATCCAGTTAGCTAGCAATTTCCAAACGCCAAGGGACAAAACGGTCCACTTGTTATTAATCAAACATTACCGGTCCCAATATTTCTTGTTTCTTTTAACCTATAGCGACATCCATTATTCAAAGTGATCTCTGTATTACCTGTCCCCCAGGCTTTCTCTCCGTCCGAAACTGCGAAAAAAAACAGTAAGCTAACGTCATCGGCAAACTTAGTGTCATATGACAGGATTTGTCCAATCAATTGCCAAGACTGCACTGGCAATCGATAGCCTCTTAGGGATCCGCCCCTTTTTTTCAATTTTCGCCTAAAATGACATACCCAAATCGAACTGCCTGTAGCTCAGGACCTGAAGCAGGGATATGCATATTCTTGATACCATTTGAAAGGGAACACTTTGAAGTTTGTGGAAATGTGAAATGAATGAGGATAATATAACACATTAGATCTGGTAAAATATAATACAAAGAAAAATTATAATAAATGTGTGGCTTGTGCAATTTGATTTATTAAACACCTGGAACATCTTTGTTGGCGACTAAAATAGATTGTCATCCAATAAATCAAATCAAAATCAAAGCAATGTGTATAGGTCACGTGCACAGGATACAGGTGTAAATGGTACAGTGAAATGCTTCAGTAACTCTCCTAAAAAAAATGCAGTAGCCTACGATATCAATCAATAATCAAATGCCAAATACAAAGTCCCAAAATGTGTATTTATTTTATTTTATGTATTTTATTTCACCTTTATTTAACTAGGCAAGTCAGTTAAGAACAAATAGTTATTTACAATGATGGCCTACCAAAAGGCACAAGGCCTCCTGCGGGGACGAGGGCTGGGATTAAAAATAAATAAATAAAATATAAATATAGGACAAAAAACACACATCACGCCAAGAGAGACAATGCAACACTACATAAAGAGAGACCTAAGACCACAACATAACAAGGTAGCAACACATGACAACACAGCATGGTAGCAACACAACATGGTAGCAGCATAAAACATGGTACAAACATTATTGGGCACAGACAACAGCATAAAGGGCAAGAAGGTAGAGACAACAATACATCACGCAAAGCAGCCACAACTGTCAGTAAGAGTGTCCATGATTGAGTCTTTGAATGAAGAGATTGAGATAAAACTGTCCAGTTTGAGTGTTTGTTGCAGCTTGTTCCAGTCGCTAGCTGCAGCGAACTGAAAAAACGAGCGACCCAGGGATGTGTGTGCTTTGGGGACCTTTAACAGAATGTGACTGGCAGAACGGGTGTTGTATGTTAAGGATCAGGCCTGCAGCTATCTCAGATAGAGGGTAGTGAGGCCTAAGAGGGTTTTATAAATAATCATCAACCAGTGGGTCTTGCAACGGGTATACAGAGATGACCAGTTTACGGAGAAGTATAGAGTGCAGTGACGTGTCCTATAAGGAGCATTGGTGGCAAATCTGATGGCCGAATGGTAAAGAACATCTAACCGCTCGAGAGCACCCTTACCTGCCGATCTATAAATTACGTCTCCGTAATCTAGCATGGGTAGGATGGTCATCTGAATCAGGGTTAGTTTGGCAGCTGGGGTGAAAGAGGAGTGAATACGATAGAGGAAACCAAGTCTAGATTTAACTTTAGCCTGCAGCTTTGATATGTGCTGAGAGAAGGACAGTGTACTGTCTAGCCATACTCCCAAGTACTTGTATGAGGTGACTACTTTAAGCTCTAAGCCCTCAGAGGCAGTAATCACACCTGTGGGGAGAGGGACATTCTTCTTGTCAAACCACATGACCTTTGTTTGTTCAAAACGAGGTTAAGGGTAGATAAAGCTTGTTGGATACTAAGAAAGCTTTGTTGTAGAGCATTTAACACAAAATCTGTGGAGGGGCCAGCTGAGTATAAGACTGTATCATCTGCATATAAATGCAGGAGAGAGAATCCTACTGCCTGAGCTATGTTGTTGATGTAAATTGAGAAGGCCTAGGATTGAGCCTTGGGGTACTCCCTTGGTGACAGGCAGTGGCTGAGACAGCAGATTTTTTGACTTTATACACTGCACTCTTTGAGAGAGGTAATTAGCAAACCAGGTCAAAGACCCCTCAGAGACACCAATACTCCTTAGCCAGCCCACAAGAATGGAATGGTCTACCATATGAAAAGCTTTGGCCAAGTCAATAAAAAGAGGAGAACAACATTGCTTAGAATCAAGGGCAATGGTGACATCATTGAGGACCTTTAAGGTTGAAGTGACACATCCATAGCCTAAGCGGAATCCAGATTTAATACCAAAGAGAATACTATAGACATCAAGAAAGCCAGTCAGTTGATTACTGACTAGTTTTTCCAACACTTTTGATAAACAGGGCCTATAACAGTTAGGATCAGCTTGATCTCCCCCTTTAAATAAAGGACGAACCGTGGCTGCCTTCCAAGCAATGGGATCGTCCCCAGAAAGGAGAGACAGTTTAAAAAGGTCGGAGATAAGCTTGCCGATGATAGGGGCAGCAACCTTAAAGAAGAAAGGGTCTAAACCATCTGACCCAGATGGTTTTTTGGGGTCAAGTTTCAGGAGCTCCTTTAGCACCTCGGACTCAGTGACTGCCTGTAGGGAGAAACTTTGTAGCGGGGCAGGGGAAAAAGAGGGAGAAGCATCAGGGATAGTCGCATTAGAAGGAGTGAGAGATGAGGAAATGTTGGATGGGCAAGGAGGCATGGCTGAGTCAAATAGGAATCCTGAATGATTGAAGTAGTGATTAAAGAGCTCAGCCATGTGCTTCTTGTCAGTAACAACCACATCATCAACTTTAAAGGACATGGGCAGCTGTGAGGAGGGGGATTTATTCTCTAGGTCTTTAACCATTTTCCAGAACCTCTTGGGGTTAGACCCACAAAGAGAGAACTGCTCCTTAAAGTAACTAACTTTGGCCTTCCGGATAGCCTGATTGCACTTATTTATCATTTTCTTGAACGAGAGCCAGTCAGCCTGAGTACGCGTGTGCCAAGCCTTTCGCCAAATGCAATTCTTGAGGTGAGTAACTCTGCAAGATCATGGTCGAACCAGGGTCTGAACCTGTTTTTAATTCTTATTTTCTTTATGGGGACGTGTTTGTTAACAATACCACTGAAAATATCAAAAAGGATGACTATGACAAATCAGGACAGGTCGTTTCACTGAGCAGCCATTATAAACACAGGCTGTAAAACAGTGATCACTAAGGTCATTACAGAAAACACCAGACTGATACCTATCAGGATTATTTGTGAGGATAACATCAAGAAGAGTAGCCTTTTCTGGGTGTTTGGAGTCATAACTTGTGGGATTGGTAATAATCTGAGAAAGATTTAGGGAGTCCCATTGCTTTAGCACTTGGTCAGGTGGTTTAAGCATGTCCCCGTTTAGGTCACCTAGCAGGACAAATTCAGACAGTGTAAGGGGCCAGGAGAGAGCTTAGGGCAGGTAGGGTACACACCGGTGCTGATGGAGGATGATAGCACCCAGCAACAGTCAACAAAGAGCTATTTGAAAGTTTAATACTTAAAACCTGCAAATCAAATTGTTTGGGGACAGACTTGGTGGAGACATCCGAGCACTGAAGGTGATCCTTGGTTAAGACTGCCACTCACCCACCTTTGGAAGATCTGTCTTGCCGAAAAAGGTTATAACCAGAAAGGTTAACATCAGTATTCAAAACACTCTTTCTTAAACATGTCTGAGTAATAACCAACACATCTGGATTGGAGCTGGGAACCCACACTTTCAATTGATCCATTTTAGGTAATAAGCTTCTAGTGTTAACGTGCAAAAAACCCAGGCTTTTACGAGAGCAGAAATCAGTGAAGCAGATATCAGAGCACAAGTCAGAAATGGGGCTAGCAACAGTAGATGGGCCAGGGTGTACATGCACATTTCCAGATATTATAAACAGTAATACAATCAAGACACAGCACAGGACAGGGAGAGCTCTGCAGTGCTGATTTATGACATCTGAATGTGCATCAGATCCAACAAGATCATATTGTACAGCAATTTCATCAGGTAACATGAATACAAAGCTGGCGAGAGGTGGTTAGAATAGGATGGGAGGCCAAAAGTCCATGTAACCAATAGAGAGTCAGAGTCTTGAGTGTGGGAACAAACATAGTCTGTCCCACGGTTGAGTAAAGAAAGTTTGTAGTCAACAAAGCATGCAGGAGTCATGAGGCAAATAGCAAAATGCACAAGAAAAAATAAAATATATAATGACTTGGGGCTAGCCATTGTAAGTTCAGAGTCACTCGCCCCAACAGTGCCTGTGTGCCGGAGGCGAGCGAAAGCTCGGGAGAGAGGGGGGAGTGTGGTGGGGGTACCTATACCAGACAGGGGGAGACAACCAGGGCAGACAGGGAACAGATCGCCTGGTGGAATCCAAGCAGCAGTGCAGCAGGCAACGGGAGTAGGTGTCTCACCCACTTGGGAGAAGCTTTAACATGTAGTAATAAAAAAGTCAAATAAAAAAGTAATAAAACTAGTTATGAGAGTATGTACACATTACAATAGAAAACACATGCGCAGAATAAAACTGGACTGGTGTAGACTTTACCGTGAAATGCTTACTTATGAGCCCTTCCCAACAATGCAGAGTTGTGAAATAAAAATAAAAATGAACACAATAAAATCATACACAAGAATGGAGCTATGAACAGGGAGTATATACACTATATACAATATTCAGTATGATTTATAAATGTGCTATGTCAAATTATGGGGTCTGTTATATACAAGCAGTAAAGTGAGAAGTGACTTATATTGCAGCTTAATAAATAGTCATAATAAATATTAACAGCAGTGTTGACCATGGTGTGTGTTAAAGGCCAAGTGCAGTCAAAATTCAGTTTTCCTGTGTTTTGTATGATATTGTACAACAACTTTAAAAGTGTGAAAAACGGAATAATTGTTATGTCCTGATAGTTGCTGGTTGAAAATACAATCTACACAGGACCTTCTAATGAGCAGGTTTGCATGGCCGGGAGTTTCGGCTTACCATGGTGATATCACCATGCGGTACATTGGTTAATTGACCAATAACAACTAGTTTTCATTTGTCCCCTCTCCATTCAGACTACTCCCAGACAGTCCTAGCAAAATTAATGCTTTAGAAAATGGGCTATTTTTGTTCTCACGGCCGGTAGGGGGCCCCCAACCACTTACATAAGGGAGTTAGAATAGTAGAATACACAAGGTTACAATTTCGAAAGTCGGCAGTGCATTAGAAGTTTTCCTCTTGTTATGTTAGTCACTCAATTAGCCCATGTCAGCTAACGTTTTACAGATTGCTAGGTAAGTTAGTCTAGACAGCTTTCTAAACCTTGTTGTAATCAAATCAAATCAAATCAAATGTTATTGGTCACATCCACATGGTTAGCAGATGTTATTGCGAGTGTAGCGAAATGTTTGTGCTTCTAGTTCTGACAGTGCAGCAATATCTAACATGTAATCTAACAATTCCACAACAACTACCTAATACACACAAATCTAAGTATAGGAATGGAATAACAATATATACATATAAATATATGGATGAGCAATGACAAAGCGGCATAGGCAAGACGCAATATATGGTATAAAATACAGTATATACATATGAGATGGGTAATGCAAGATATGTAAACATTATTAAAGTGGCATTATTAAAGTGATGAGTGATCCTTTAATTAAAGTAGCCAATGATTTCAAGTCTGTATGTAGGCAGCAGCCTCTCTGTGTTAGTGATGGCTGTTTAACAGTCTGATGGCCTTGAGATAGAAGCTGTTTTTCAGTCTCTCAGTCCCAGCTTTGATGCATCTGTACTGACCTTGCCTTCTGGATGGTAGCGGGGTGAACAGGCAGTGGCTCGAGTGGTTGTTGTCCTTGATTATCTTTTTGGCCTTCCTGTGACATTGGGTGCTGGAGATGTCCTGGAGGGCAGGTGATCCCTGGTGATGCGTTGTGCAGACTGCACCACCCTCTGGAGAGCCCTTGCAGTTGTGGGCGGTGCAGTTGCCGTACCAGGAGGTGATACAGCCCGACAGGATGCTCTCAATTGTGCATCTGTAAAAGTTTGTGCGGGTTTTAGGTGACAAGCCAAATTTCTTCAGCCTCCTGAGGTTGAAGAGGCGCTGCTGCGCCTTCTTCAACCCACTGTCTGTGTGGACCATTTCAGTTTGTCTGTGATGTGTACTCCGAGGAACTTAAAACTTTACACCTTCTCCACAGCTGTCCTGCCAATGTGGATAGGGGGGTGCTCCCTCTGCTGTTTCCTGAAGTCCACGATCAACTTCTTTGTTTTGTTGACATTGAGTGAGAGGTTGTTTTCTTGACACCACACTCTGAGTCCCCTCATCTCCTCCCTGTAGGCCGTCTCGTCGTTGTTGTTGATAATCAAGCCTACTACTTTTGTGTCGTCTGCAAACTTGATGATTGAGTTGGAGGCGTGCATGGCCACGCAGTCATGGGTGAACAGGGAGTACAGGAGGGGGCTGAGCACACAACCTTGTGGGGCCCCAGTGTTGAGGATCAGTAAAGTGGAGATGTTGTTTGCTCCGTTCATCTTTGCCTCGATCCTGACTAGTCTCCCAGTCCGCTGAAAAACTTTCCCACAGCATGATGCTGCCACCACTATGCTTCACCGTAGGGATGATGCCAGGTTTCCTCCAGATGTGACGCTTGGCATTCAAGCCAAAGAGTTCAATCTCGGTTTCATCATCAGACCAAATAATCTTGTTTCTCATGGTCTGAGAGTCTTTAGGTGCCTTTTGGCAAACTTTAAGAGGGCTGTCATGTGCCTTTTTACTGTGGAGTGGCTTCCGTCTGGCCACTCTAGCATAAAGGCCTGATTGGTGGAGTGCTGCAGAGATGGTTGTCCTTCTGGAAGGCTCTCCCATCTCCACAGAGGAACTCTAGAGCTCTGTCAGTGTGACCATCAGGTTCTTGGTCACATCCCTGACCAAGGCCCTTCTCCCTTGATTGCTCAGTTTGGCCGGGTGACCAGCTCTAGGAAGAGTCCTGGTGGTTACAATAATCTTCCATTTAAGAATGATGGAGGCCAATGTGTTCTTGGGGACCTTCAATGCTGCAGAAATGTTTTGGTACCCTTCCCCAGATCTGTGCCTCGACACAATCCTGTCTCGGAGCTCTACTGACAATTCCTTCGACCTCATGGCTTGGTTTTTGCTCTGACATTCACTAACAGCTGTGTGACCTTATATAGACAGGTGTGTGCCTTCCAAATCATGTCCAATCAATTTAATTTACCACAGGTGGATTCCAATCAAGTTGTAGAAACATTTCAAGGATGATTGATCAATGGAAACAGGCTGCACCTTAGCTCAATTTAGAGTCTCATAGCAAATAGTCTGAATACTAAAAATGTCTAAAAACCTGTTTTCACTTTGTCATTATGGGGTATTGTGTGTAGATTGCTGAGGATTTTCATTTAT